>NC_073387.1:5146710-5386710 GCF_028641065.1 Leucoraja erinaceus
TCGAGAGCATCCTTACCAACTGCATCACAGTATGGTATGGCAACTGCCCTGTCTCCGACCGGAAGGCATTGCAGAGGGTGGTGAAAATTGCCCAACGCATCACCGGTTCCACGCTCCCCTCCATTGAGTCAGTCCAAAGCAAGCGCTGTCTGCGGAGGGCGCTCAGCATCGCCAAGGACTGCTCTCACCCCAACCATGGACTGTTTACCCTCCTACCATCCGGGAGACGCTACAGGTCTCTCCGTTGCCGAACCAGCAGGTCGAGGAACAGCTTCTTTCCGGCGGCTGTCACTCTACTAAACAACGTACCTCGGTGACTACAACACCACCCCCCCCCGGGTATTATTTTTTTTTTAAATTCAAATCATCATTTTGATGTCGCTCTTCAAGGGAGATGCTTGCATTTTGGCGTACTGTACACTGACTAAACTTGAATCTGAATCTGAAAGTGAGTGGGGGGGGGGGGGGGGGGCTCCACAAACACAAGGTGTTCATTGACCTCGGACTTGTTGGTGGCACTGCTGCTGAAAGTGAGGAGAGGCTACAGATGACTGGTGCGGGTGGAGAACGTCCTTGCCTCGACAATCGCAGGGAACCGCTTAGCTTCCCTGAGACCTAGGGGAAATGTTTTTTTTTTTCTGATCACTAGAAAAGCAGTTTCTGTGCTTATGAACCTAAAAGCCTTTGCAAAGCTCGATGCAATTAAAGCAAGAGCCTGCAAGTGACTTGGGAATTTCCGGCAAAATAAGTTAGGCAAAGCTCTGTAAACGGTCCCTGTGAAGTCATTTACTGTGAGAGCAAATCTATTAGCACTTTGCTTTTTGTCTTTCATTTCTCAAGTGAGGCGATTTTAATTAAATTAATCTGACTGCCAATCTATCAATGATCAATCACGAATGCCGCGGCCCTTTCTATGACAGCTAGCAAAGGGCTGACAAGGTCCGATAATGAAAAAAGGAATATACTTGTGAAATTAGTCAATTAGCCTGCATAATGGGTGGATTAAATAGCACCTAGTTTATTGCACTTTCAGATGTCAGCTCCCGAATTGGGAGATCCGCCAGCAATTAACTTGGTTGTTATGATATTTGTTTATAGGTAGGTTGCAAGCAGAAACATGCCTCAAAGGATTTCTCTAATCCTGTCCTGGTGTGCTATAAAAAAAACCTCACTGACAATACTCCTGGAACCGGCTCTGTTATACGGGCTTTGCTAATTTAGGCTCCAGCGTTACACACTCAACAACTTGCAATGAGACAGCAAACGGCATCAGAACTATGAACCTTAATCGACCAATGTAAAGTCCTTCAGTGGGGGCAAGGTAATCAATAAATTGGTAAAGGTGGCTGTGGAGTCCGAAGAGGTGGCAAAAGCAGATGGAATAATGTCTTACAAAGGAGGAATAAAGAAATAAAATTAATGAGAGTGGGGAAGGAGTGTGGTGAGTGGGTATATTGGATACATCGTTCCAAGGGCCAGTCTGATGTGTCGGAACGAACTGCAGATGCTGGTTTATCACTGAAGATAGACACAAAATGCTCGAGTAACTCAGCGGGACAGGCAGCGTCTATGGAGAGAAGGAATGGGTGACATTTCTGGTCGAGACCCGTCTTCAGACTGAGAGTCAGGGGAGAGGGAGTCTAGAGATATGGAAGGGTAGGGTGTGAAAACGACAGATCAAAGCAGACAGTGATAAGGAAATGTAGAAAGTTTCATCATTAGCTGAGGGGATGGTGCCATCGCGGCATACAATCAGTAATATTAAGTCAGGAGGACAGTAGAACTTGTCATAGAACTAGGATGGAACAGCACCTCATATTTTGATTGGGCAACTTACACCTAGCGGTATGAATATTGATTTCTCTAACTTTAAGTAACCGTTGATGTTACTCAGAGGTCGGTGGAGGCCGGTTCTCTGGATGCTTTCAAGAGAGAGCTAGATAGGGCTCTTAAAAATAGCGGAGTCAGGGGATGTGGGGAGGGGGGGGGGGGGGGGGGGGGGGGGGGGGGGACTTGTACTTCAGACAGTGTTGGAATCTGGGGGAGTTGATACCAATATGGAGAGAATTTAAAAATTGTGTTTGTAAATGGGTAGTTGATGACAGGTGGACACAGTGGGCTGAAAGGCTCGTTCCTGTACGGTACCCCCCTGACTCTGTGACTGTGATATCATCATGTCCTTCTGAAAGGGAAGCAGCATGCAGGTTGATTTGGAAGACAGACTCAGTTGCAGGCTACACTGGCAAGAGAAATCACAGACCATAAGAACCTTCAGTGGAATGTCTAAAATTGCCTTTCTGAAGTTTACTAAAGTTTACTCATTTTACTTAACAAAGGTATTGCTCACAATTTGCTCTGAAGCTTGTTCAGTTGCAACATATCTGTTCTTGGGAGTGAGGGGAGAAAAGGATGGAAGGCAGACACAAAAAGCTGAAGTAACTCAGCGGGACAGGCAGCATCTCTGGAGAGGAGGAATGGGTGACGTTTCGGGTCGAGACTCTTCTTCAGACTGAGCATGGAGCATGGATCATAAAATATTGCACTGATCTGGCAAAAGAGAGAAAGCTGGGCTTCCTTGCAACATACTTGACATTTAAAATTCTGATTGTGTTCTGCAGATAGGTTGATGGATCAGCCCTGCTCGGGATGAACAGAGGGAAGTCTCACTTTACACTGGGATTAATAGATTGAGTAACTGATCGAGGATCAGAGTGGGGTTATGTATTGAAGTCTGGCACTTCTAACATGCAGTCTGCACAATCGGATTTTTTCCCTGCGCCTGATGCACTCTGACCTCTCCCGCATTGACCCAGAATGCTGCTTTATGGGCCAGGCTGCACACAAAACACATGTCTTTAAAACAAAATTGATGAGGATTACGTGGGTCTGCAGCTTTACATGCGGTGCATGTGCTGTGTGAACAGTTGCATCCTGTTCTGCCCCACTGCAACTCACGACAGTTACACTGTGCCACATCAGGGATCCCAAATGGCCTTGAACATGCCTTAATTGCCCCACATCCTTAATTCATTCTTGTTCCATTTGAGGCTGCCTGCAGTCTAAGGTCTGTAACGCATGTTAGAGAAACTCTCAGTCCCACCTGCAAAGCAGATTACTAAGATCGCTCACTGGCACATCCGATCAGGCGGTGATCATTCAGCCCATCAACCTATGCTGGGTCTGAAGAAGGGTTTCGGCCCGAAACGTCGCCTATTTCCTTCGCTCCATAGATGCTGCCTCACCCGCTGAGTTTCTCCAGCAATTTTGTCTACCTTCTCTCTCTATCTCTCTGCCTCACCATCTATATCTTAGTTTAGTTTAGTTTAGCTTAGAGATACAGAATGGAAACAGGCCCTTCGGCCCCCCCTTTGGCCCACCTGACCTGCGACCCCTGCATACTAACACTATCCTACACACATGGGACAATTTTAAATTTATACCAAGCCAATTAACCTACAAACGTGTACATCTTTGGAGTGTGGGAGGAAATTGAAGATCTCGGAGAAAACCCACGTGATCATGGGGCGAATGTACAAACTCCGTACAGACAGAATCCATAGTCTGGATCGAACCCGGGTCCCCAGCGCTGCAAGTGCTGTAAGGCAGCAACTCAACCGCTGCCCCAACATGCCGCTCTCGTTTCACTTCCCCTGACTCTCGTCCCGAAACGTCACCTATTCCTTATCTCTAGAGATGCTGTTTGACCCTCTGAGTAACTCCAGCTTTTTGCTTCTCTCTTCAATGTCAATCAGCATCTGCAGTTCCTTCCTAATCGTCTCTTGCTGGGACTCTGCTTTGTGATTGGGATCCCAGCAGGATGGTTTTTGCAGAGAGCAAGACAGTATTCTGCCCCTGAATGCTGGAGTGATTTAAGTAATGTCCAGTCGTAATCGCTTTGTAATAGCTGCTTCTTCTGACTATCGTCTGTATTAACTCATTACGACACAAAAGGACACCATTTGTTCCAGCAGAGCAATTTCATCAAATCCATCCCCACTCTGCTAATTTGAGGAATCCTAATTTGAGGAAGGACATTCTTGCTATTGAGGGACTGCAGCGTAGGTTTACAAGGATAATTCCCAGGATGGCGGGACTGTCATATGCTGAGAGAATGGAGCAACTGGGCCTGTACACTCTGGAACTTAGAAGGATGAGAGGGAATCTCATTTAAACATATAAGATTGTTAAGGGCTTGGACAAGCTAGAGGCAGGAAACATGTTGGGGGAGTCCAGAATGAGGGACCACAGTTTAAGAATAAGGAGTAAGCCATTTAGAACGGAGACGAGGAAACACTTTTTCTCACACAGAGAGTGGTGAGTCTGTGGAATTCTCTGCCTTAGAGGGTGGTGGAGGCAGGTTCTCTGGATGCTCTCAAGAGAGAGCTTGATAGGGCTCTTAAAAATAGCGGAGCCAGGGGATATGGAGAGAAGGCAGGAACGGGGTACTGATTGGGGATGATCAGCCAAGATCACATTGAATGGCGATGCTGGATTGAAGGGCCGAATGGCCTACTCCTGCACCTATTGTCTATTGTCTATCTTTTTCCTGTGGCCCACCCTTTCTCACATCGCCATGAACCTGCTGTGATTCTTTGCTGTTGCCTGCACTAAGGGGTACTTTACAGTGGCCAGTTAACCTAGCAGCACATCTTTGGCATGTGGGAGGGAACCAGAGCATCCAGGGAAACCTACGTGGGCATGGAGTGCTCATGTAGTCTCCACATGTGCACAGCGCCTGAGATTCAGGTTGGATCTGGGTTGCTGGAGTTGTAAGGTGTCTGCACTAACCGCTGCACCGCTATTAGGATTCAGTGTGGTGCAAAATCTCACCAGCAGTTATGCTTTTACTGACGTGACTCGGGTGATTGAGGACCAGCACTAAGGTGTATGGATAACCTCATTCTGAGAAGTCCAAACCTTTTCACCAGCTGGAGCCAGATTAAAATTGAATCTGAATCTGAATCTAGGCCAACTCTCCGAGAACTATGTGTAAAATTGGTGAGTTGCGCTAGAATTTAGAAGATTGAGGGGGAATCTTATAGAAACGTACAAAATTCTTAAGGGGTTGGACAGGCTAGATGCAGGAAGATTATTCCCGATGTTGGGGAAGTCCAGAACCAGGGGTCACAGTTTAAGGATAAGAGGGAAGTATTTTAGGACCGAGATGAGAAAAACATTTTTTTTCACACACAGAGAGTGGTGAATCTGTGGAATTCTCTGCCACAGAAGGTAGTTGAGGCCAGTTCATTGGCTATATTTAAGAGGGAGTTAGATGTGGCCCTTGTGGCTAAAGGGATCAGGGGGTATGGAGAGAAGGCAGGGATGGGATACTGAGTTGGATGATCAGCCATGATCATATTGAATGGCGGTGCAGGCTCGAAGGGCCGAATGGCCTACTCCTGCACCTATTTTCTATGTTTCTATTACAAATGTTTTTCACATTATTTGTTGTACTAGCGTTGTGCAAGAGAATGGCCTCTGGATTACATAAACTGCATAGAACATAGAAAATACGGCATCTAACGGTAGTGCACAAGAACAGGCTATTCGGCCCACAATGTCTGTGCCGTACATGATATCATCCATCTTATCTGCCAGCACATAATCCATATCCTTCCATACCCTGCATATTCATATGCATATCCAAAAGTCTGCTCAACACTGCTATTGTTAATGCCTCGACCACCAACCCAGCAGTGCGTTCCAGGCACTCATTAATCTCTGTATAAAGCAGATTTTGCCAGACATTTCCTTTAACCTTTGCCCCTCTCACCTTAAAGCAGTGTCCTTCAGTATTTGACTTTCCCATCCTGGGATAAAAGTCCCGACTGTCGGCCCCACCCATGCCTCTCATCATTTTATATCCTATCACATCTCCCTGCATCCTCCCTCTGGTGTTTCAGAGAAAACAATCCAAGGCTGACCAACTCGCTTCCTGGAGCTAACGCTTCGTAATCCAGGCATCATTCTGGTAAACCTCCTCCTCACCATTTTCAAAGCCTCCATATCCGTCCCATGTTGGGATGATGAGAGCGGCATGCAGTCCTATAAAACTGCATCATGACTTCCTGACTCTTGTACTCAATGCCCCAACCTATCAACGCAAACACACCCTGTGCCTCCTTTACCACGTTCAAGAAGGAACTGCAGATGCTGGAACATCAAAGGTAGACAAAATTGCTGGAGGTGCACAAAATCTCAGTGGGTGCAGCAGCATCAATGGTGTGAAGGAAATAGGCAAAGTTTCGGGGCAAAACCCTTCCTCCGACTGATGTAGGGTGGGGATGGGGGGGGGGGGGGGGGGGTGGGAAGAAGAAAGGAAGAGGAGGTGCCAGAGGGATAAGGGTGAGCTGAGAAGGGAGGAGACAGCACTGGCTACCGGAAATTGGAGAAGTCAATGTTCAGGCCACTGGGATGCAGACTGCCTTCTTTATTCAGTCTGAAGAAGGGTTTCGGCCCGAAACGTTACCTATCTCCTTTGCTCCATAGATGCTGCTGCACCCGCTGAGTTTCTCCAGCACTTTTGTCTACCTTTGCCTTCTTTACCACTCTTGTGTTGCCACTTACACAGGGTTATGGACTTGGGCCCAAGATCCCTCCATACACCAATGCATGCCGTTAATTGTATATTTCCTCCCTTCATTTACATTGTTTATTTAATTACGTCTCCTATTCCCATGATAAAGAGGATACTAAAACACTCAGCAGGTTGGGTAGCATCTGTGGAGAGAGAAACAGAAACAATACTTCAGGCCAGGAGACTTCATCCTGAAACATGAACTATGCATCTGAGTGTTTCCAATATTTTTGTTCCATCATATTATTGCCTTTTCCCTGCCTCAGGGACCAGAACTAGTTTTCTAATTGACCGTTTGATTTTGTTTGGTGTCCGTTTCTCTCGTGAATAAACGTAAGGACTCTGTTACTGATGTCAGGGCATCCCTTCACCAGGTCCCTTGTCTATCCCTTGCAGGTGGTGGTTTCCACAACGGTGAACGTGGATGGCCACGTCCTGGCCGTTTCTGACAACATGTTCGTCCACAACAATTCCAAACACGGTCGGAGGGCTCGAAGGCTCGACCCCTCTGAAGGTACGCCCTCTTACCTGGAACATGGTAGGCATATCACTTTCATTGATTAAAGCTGCTTTGTGAATGCTTGTGAACCTCTGTGTATCCAGGCCAATGCCTCGTTTCTAGGAAAGCCTAGGGAGTTGGTTAAGATGAGGCGATATGTACTGAATAGATTCTGCCAGAATTATACACTGTGCAGCTTGATCCAAGCCTACTCATCTTAGCCTCTTTTAGCCCAGTCTTGTTCAAACCTGCCAAACAATCATCATATTCCCTTTTGTTAACTGCTTGTATCTGCCTTTTTCTTAAATATATCTAACGCATTCAGTTTAAACTATTCAATCCTATGGTAGCGAATTCCACATTATAATAACTCTGTAGGTTGGGAGTTTCTTCTGAAATCTCTATTGGATTTGTTCCATTACATAACCCGACCGATAGACACTCTCAGCATTTTGTATATGACTATGTTGCAAATCCTTTGATTATCTTGCCGTCTCCATCAGCTTTATCCTTCAGTCTTTTGTTTCCAAAAGATAAGAGGCCAAGCTTGCTCAATCCTTCTTGAAAAGCATAACCTCTCAATTCTGGAAATATCTTTGTGAATATATATATATATATTAAAAAAAGGTAATTAATTAATTACAAGCCTGCAGCAAATTAAGATCTGATATTTTGAAGTGGCTTCATGTTTAATCATTAATGAAGCAAATGATTTGCTATCGTTCAGATCATTTTCCAAACTAATAGTGGCGTTGCATGTGAGACTTGTGCAAAATTGTTGCACTTGGTTGTAAATCCTGTTGCTGGAGTAAGCTGTAATGTGTTTAATTTGTTGAATGATGTCACCTTGCTCCAAGACATGTGCCCTCATCGTTAATCCTTATTTTCCGCTCGGACTGACCATTTGTTAGGGTCGCACTCACAGTACGGTGCATAAAACAACCAGCGCTGCAAATTCATAAAGCATAACTCATTCCGTTCTAATGCGAGAAGAAAACCTCATCTCCTTTAATCTTTTCTTCACGATTTACCACTCAGCAACTGTATATCTCTCATCAGGGAATGTTGGCTATTTCTATTTAAAAATTCACATTACCGTAAGTAAATTTAATCTATTCGAAGAAAATTTATCACTTTCCCCATACCTTGCTTTGAACTTCTTCCTTGCTCTCATATTCTCTCCTGATTCTACTTGCATTCTGAAGAAGGGTCTCGACCCGAAACGTCACCCATTCTTTTTTTCCAAGAGATGCTGCCTGTCCTGCTGAGATACTCGAGCATTTTGTGTCTCTCGACAGTCTTGTTCCTTTGGAGATGTGCCATTCAGTTTGAAAGTCGGGAACAGAACCATTTTCTCTCCAAAACCAGTTGTAATGGGTTAATTCTGGCAGGAATAGTTTAATCAGCAGAAGCAAAGAACCAAACCTTGTGAATTACTTTATTGGGAGTACTGCTATTAACAAGTTGGCTGACAAAAGTGTGAGAAATGATCACTTTTTTTCACGGTTAATAATGCAGCTGATACCGTTGAATCCAACATTCAACTTTAGGGAAGACAACAAGAGTTCAATTTAACCAGCATTCTCATGTAGTATCGATCGAATTGTAAATCCAATCATCCAACACAATGTAGACTCCCGCATCCAGCAAAATGATAAACCTATCTATGTCCGGCAGTTCACAAAGCAGTTCAGGCAGATGGATAATCATGGAACCTACCATCCCATAAATGATCAACCAACCATTCTCAGCCTATACCGTGTATCCAACTTTCCAAAATAATGTGGATTCTATCAAACAATACACAATGAGCCCTGATGTAGATAGTCCATACATTCTAATCATTTAATCACTTCCCTCTGGAAGGCGACTCCGGATTGCCAAAGCTACCAAAAAAACAGTTTTTATCCACGAGTAGTTGCTCTACTCAACAGCCAAAAATCTGTAGCCTCCCTTTGATCTGGTATTTTGTTGGTTCACATGCTTGATCAATGGTGTTTTATCATTAATGTTTTATTATTATTATTATTATTATTATTATTATTATTATTAATGTTCAGTGTTTTCTGAGTCATTCGTAACTGTCACTGTATGTCATGTTGTTACTTGTGGGCGGAGCACCAAGGCAAATTCCTTGTATGTGAATACTTGGCCAATAATCTTACTTGCTTAACGTATAATTGCACCATTCAGAATTATGTAGATCCAATTATTCATTGCGAAAAGATGTACCAATCCAACATTAAATAGGTCCAAGGTCCAAGACACAAAATGCTGGAGTAGATATAGATAGATAGATATGCCATTTATTGTCACTATACATGTACAGTCAAATTGAAAGCTGCTCGTACTCAGTGCATACATATAATTTAGTACAAAAAACAAGAAACAGAAAAACAAAAAACAGAAGGGAGAAGGGGGGGGGGGATAGGTGCACAATTCTGCGGCGCTATATACATATATACAGATGGAAGTCCGGGTGTTGGGCTGTGCAGTCAGTGCATGTGTGAATTTGAATTAAGAGTAGTTATAATTTTCGGAAAGCAACTATTTCTGAGTCTATTTGTCCTGGATTTGATGCACCTATAGCGCCTTCCAGAGGGCAGCAGGTCGAACAGTCCAACTCAGTAACTCAGTAACTCAGCTTGACAGGCAGCATCTCTGGAGAGAAGGAATGGGTGAGGTTTTGGGTCTCAAAATGTAAGGCAACATCTGCAGTTCGTCTCTGCACATTAAATAGACCCAACTGTCTGATACACTTGGATCTTCCCGTTCAATAATTGTAGACTCAGTCATCCAATATACAATATACCTAGTCACCCAACATACAATGAGTCAAATAATTCAATACATGATAAACTCAACTATTCGATGCACTATGAACCAAACCAACTAATATTTGTTTGACCAGCAATCCACTTACCATGAGCCCAGCCATGCAAGATTCTCTAGATTGAATCAATCCAAATGGTTGGGGTGAGGTCACACAAGTAGTGAATACTCATTTGTTCACCATATTCCTAATGTAACTGTACTGGATCAGTAATATACAGTGTACTAAACAAAACAACAAATATTCCATCAAACTAATAACCAATCGACTCAACCATTCAATATAAAAATGACCACATCATCCAGTGTGGTATAGACCTAAACAAGCACCAGACTGCAGTCTCAAACATCGGATCCATCAAGATTCAACCATCCGCTATATTGCCAACTCATCCATCCAACATGTTGAGACTAGCCACGTAATGTAATGCAGATACCATTGATCAATATATTGCAAACACAACCATCCAAAAACACTGCTGATCTAACTTTTTTTACATTGCTGACCCAACCTTTCCAAAATACTTTAAGCCCAACCTTCCCCTGTTTTGCAGAGCCATCTATTCAAAATATTATAGAGCCAAGCGTCACATACGTAATTGAAATAAATACTGTAACTTGTATTTATACGGCACCTCTGAAAAGTTCGGCCTGTCCCTGGTCACATTATAGCCAATTGGAAACTCTAGAAATATGTTTTAGAAATACTTTGGAATTATTCTTGGCGGAAGAATAACAAGACCTTACAAAACCACGGAGATACACGATGATGTGTGATTTAGGTTGGGGGGTAAATATTAATTCATATGGAGAATGTCAATTTTTCATTGTTGGGTGACGCATTGTTGCAAAATATGTTTTCCACGACAGGGAGGGCTTGGTCTTAGTTTAATATCTCTTCCAAAACATATGATACGATATGTAGAACTATATTTATCCCGGGAGGGGAATTGGTCTGCCAACAATCATAAAAACACAACAAGATACATGAAACATGAAATTAAAGTGATGTGGAAAGTCCAGGATTGGGGATGTGCAAAGATTGGGTAGGGGGGGGGGCAGGGAGGGGGGGTGGGGGGGGTTCCAGTCTACCCCATGACAGACGGCGAAGGAGTTATACAGTTTGATAGCCACAGGGAAAAAGGATCTCCTGTGGCGTTCTGTGCTGTCAGCATGCTCTTCCGTTTAGTCTTAAGAAGGGTCTCGACCCGAAACATCAGCCGTTCCTTCTCTCCACGGATGCTGCCTGTCCCGCTGAGTTACGCCAGTCTATCTTCGGTTTAAACCAGCATCTGCAGCTCCTTCCCACTCCTCGCCCCTTTAGAGCTCTGCTACTAATACTGGAGCACAATTCTTAATTCTGTGCTCAGGAGTTTAATTTTAAACTTCAAACTCCAATGCCACTCGCTCAATTAAAAAAAACATCTAAATAAAGTTTATTCAAGTAAAAAATATGTACTGTACAGGAACCGTGCAAAAAAAGTGTCCGATATTCTCAGAGGCTATACATACAGTCAATACTGTTTACACAAATCACACAATTTTACCCCACACCATTGCCACCCATGTGGCCCCCTGGCGAGCACTCCCTTCCCTTATTTTGAGGGGCATCGCCACCACATCCTGTCCCCCAATGTCCAGCAGTGGAAGGACCCTGGACTGTGGTCCTCCCCCACCGAGCCTTGGTGTTGGCTGCACCGAGCTTCAGTGAGTCCCCCAGCACGTACTCCTGCAGTCTGCAGTGGGCCAGTCGGCAACATTCCCTAATGGACCTCTCGCTGGCCAGAAGGTAAATGTACTATACGGTCATGCACATGACACGTGACTTAATATACCCAAAGACCCAGTTTGTGTAATCAAAGGGTAAACCAGATTGCTTCAGAGTAATGGAAGTAAGTTTAAAATTAATCAGCTGCCTTATGTGTTACAATAAAATATCACTAAAGTTAGAGAAATGCTTACAGACCTCCACGCACAAGTTGAGTTGTAAGGGAAAATTATGTTCTAATTGGCTCAATTTCATATGTAAATTAGATCCAATTAGCATAATTTCTTCATAAGTTATCCATAATAGCGTAACAATTACATTCTCTTAAGTTTTATAAAGATTGTTCTTATGGATTTGGTGTTACGGAGGAAAGTCTATTTTCTAATTAACTTAATTGGCATAAGCAGATGAGATTGAATTAGCATAATGCGCTGATATGTTATCCCAATTAGCCAAACGATTATACCCTCCTAGTTTCAGAAGTTAAAGATTTTATTTCCTGAGCTATTGAAATAGGGACAAAGTTTGAAAGCGTGTTGCAAGGCCCGAAATATATCTCCTTCGCCCCGCCATTTGCACTGTGGAGGAAGCTAAGGGAAGTTGGTTGATGTCATTTGTTTTCAATATTAAGTTTGGTAACTTCCATTGATCTGAAATGCACCAGTCTGATCTACATGAACCTCCAGTCACCCGATGAGCTGCAGACAGCTCGGTGAGCCTGCAGCGGACCTATTTGCTCTGTGATGTTTGCAATTTGAATGGAAAATTAGTGAATAGCTGGACTAAATTTAGCATAGATTACCGTAGGAGGGATCTGCAGATGCTGGTTTAAACCGAAGATAGACACATGAAGGGTCTGAAGAATGGTCCCGACCCAAAACGTCACCTATTCGTTATCTCCAGAGATGCTGTCTGACCGCTGAGTTACTCCAGCTTTTTGTGTCTATCCTTAGCATCGATTAGGACAGGTGGAAATGAAGGAATCAGTTAAGAATTCCTGGGCTCAACCTGGTAGTGCATTCAATGCAGCAAAAGTAGTGCATGGTTAAACTGTGCAGCATTTCACAGTTAAATCATTCAGCAAAATTCAACATCCAGCCTAAAGGGCCTGTCCCACTTCCAACTTCTGCCATCAGGCCGCCGATATAAAGTCCCCCTATCCAAGAAAAACATCCACAAAAACTCATTCATACCCATTGCCATAAACAGCTCAAATAAATAATGAACAATGGATAAATTAACCCTGACGCACTGTCACTTTACACGTATCCACAACTTTTATCTTGTCTATTTTTACAGTTTTTAATCTTTATATTTGCTTTTAAGATCGATACACACTGTGTGTGTGCTCGCAGAAATCTGTGTTGTGTGACTGCTTATCAGCACATTGTCCTGTCTGTATGTTGAGCCACGTCAAAGAAGATTTTCTGTTACAACAGACAATAAAGTTTTCTGAATCTGAATCTGAATCTATTTTTAGGCGATTGCTGGCGACTGTCACCACATGGTTGCCGGGGTGTTGCCTGTATGGTCGTGAGTAGCTAACCACTAACACTGGGCGATTGAGGACGACCATACAGGCAACACCCCGGCAACAGCCTAGTCGCCTGTAGTCGCCTAAAAAATAGCCTAAGTGGGACAGGCCCTTAATACATGAGATGTTGGTGGAACTGTACACGGGAATGGGTTGGACATTTCAGCAGCAGAGGGATGCTGATCTCTCCTCTGGACATTTTTGAAATTTATTTTACAAAACTGCTTTTGGAATAATGTTCACCACTCAGCAGAGATGTTAAGCTTTGTACTTTAGTCACTAATACACTACTGCTACTACTGCTAGTATTTTATCACAGCGAGTAGCAATACATTAATGGGATGATATTTGTTTTAACCGTAGGGCTTAAAGAGTGATTGTAAATTGGCCGTCCCTTTAACTCCTGTGAACCAGTGACAAGTACAAAACAGAATTATTTTGTTTAAGAAGGAACTGCAGATGCTGGTTTAGACTGAAAATAGACATGAAATGCTGGAGTAACTCGGCAGGATTGGCAGCATCTCTGGATAGATGGAATGGGTGATGTTTTGAGTCGAGACCCTTCTTCAGACTGAGAGAATACTTTATTTGCTAACTTGGCCTCCAACGCTGATTTATATCCACAGGAAATTCATAGTTTTATATCGTCATGGAGCACGGAAACAGGCCCTTCAGCCCAACCTGCCCAAGCCAACCAAGAGTTGCAAGATGTCCACCAGGTCTTAGAGCTAACATGCTGACGAGCCAACTGCATCAAATGTCAGTCTCAAGAGCGGTCTCGACCCGAAACGTCACCAGAGATGCAGTCTGGTCTGCTTAGTTACTCCAGCACTTTGAGTCCTCCAATGTGTTGTTAGTGCATAACTTCCTGACACAACATCTAATTTCTTTAAATAAAGCGAATCTGTGTCCCTGTGACAATTTCATTGTCCTATCTGGGACACATGACAATAAACTCTCTTGAATCTTGAATCTGTATGTGGAAATTGGATCATTTCCTGGTTGCCTGCAGTAAACCCTGTCTCCTGTTCATGTAAGATATCCCTGCATTGTCCAGACCTCATTGTGTTAGTACTGCTCAGCTTTCTGGGAGATACAGTCACATAAACATACCACTTCCTTTCTCTTCCAACTCCTTTCTCACTTTGCTATTTCCGAAATGGATCATTGTTATTTGTCACTGTCACAGGATAACTTTAAAGGTGTCTGGATGGTCACGTTCCCTGCTATACTTCTGTACTTTGTTTTGTTGTCTTCTTTGACCTTAAGCTTGTATATTCTTTGCAATAACATGGTACGTTCCCTATTCCACTGGCTCCCTCCCCCCATTCATACAGCAGTTGTAGACATACATTGTTGTAGACATGAAAAATAGTAACCTGACTTCAACCATGGCATGACCCTTTGAAATTATTCCCATCATCTTCCGGAGTGTATTGTGTTGCCTTTAACCTTGAGAATGTAAAAAGTTATTTTTAGTCAGCAGCAGAAAGTAAAAAAAAACTGCCAGTTGTCGGGACAGGAAAGTTTTAAACTAATCTCTGATTCTTCCAAATCCACGCCCAATTAACGGAAAGGCTTGTGTAAATGTGATGATATATGCTTATGCAAGGGTTTGCCAGCTCTCGTTGGACATGTCCCTGGAGATATCATCACGTGAGCTGCCGCCCCACCTTCACACTTGTACATTGCAGGAAGGAACTGCGGGTGCTGGTTTAAACCAAAGACAGACACAAAATGCTGGAGTAACTCAGGGAGCATCTCTGGGGAGAAGGAATGGGTGACGTTTCGGGTTGAGACCCTTCTTCAGACTTCTACCCAGACTTGAAGAAGGGTATCGACCCGAAACATCACCCCTTTCCTTTCCTCCAGAGATACTGTCTGACCAACAGATTGTGTCTGTCTTGGTCGAGTGTAAATTGAGCCGTGAGCAGGTATGCAGAGGGCCACCTTAGCTAGACAATGACTCAGAACGACTCAGAACCAGTCACTCAGTTCTCCCACACTGTGTCGCTGTGAGAAGGCTCCAGTCCAACTTCCACTGATTACGTTTTAATGTGGAGAAGTCCTTTTGTCTCCCACTTGACCCTTGTTAAAAATCTCCTTATGTTAAATATTGCTCAATGATGTTCAATATTACTTGAGTTTCAGTACTCATTCTGAGCGCAAGTTCTCTCCCACAATTTCAGGCCCAGTAAGTGGGAAATGCTACTTTATACTCTGATTTTGTGGCTCCATCAACTTGGAGAAGTTTGATTAGGCTGCCAGCTTGCAGCCTCCCATTCCACATTGCATTCCAGTGTGCACCCCTTCCTCTGTTATTGGCACTGCCCCGCGTGCATCCAACGTTTGCCCTGTTGCAGCGAGCAAAGAAAATAACAATTCTAACTAAAACTACAAGCAGAACAAAAACATTGGAAAATGTCTTGACCTGAAGCACATAGCCTCGGATTGTACAATGCGGGCTGTCGGACAGAGAGGAAGAGGAGGTGTTGCAAACAAGCTGGAGGTCATGAGATCTCATGAAAGAATTCATGCTCACGGATAATAGACAATCCAGGGTCACCTTATTGACTCATTCTTATTGCTTGCTGCAAATGCGAGATCTCACAGCTATAGGCATGTCGGATCAGTTGCTGATTTTTATTATAATTGTCTAGAAATAGGTAAAAGTCTTTAAACCAAACCTTTGAACAAAGGTACAAAAGCTAGGCAGACGCAGCGCTTACAGTGTTTGAGACTACATTCACAGATTTCTTGAATTAGTTACACATTGCACTTAGTACAAAATGTGACTTGCATCGCAGACAAATAACTGCACTAATGAACTTATGATCGATGCAGCCTGGTATTCTGTCCATGATTCCAGGTATTTATTAGGTGTTAATGCATGTCTCCAAATTCATTTCTATTTAGCAACATTATATATTTGAATAATTTTGGGAAACGATATTTCTTTGCCCAGTAGTCATTCGTTGGTGAAACCAATTATTGTGATGTATCCTTGCATTTAATTGCTGTCTGTAACTCACAATTAGAATACTGATTTCCACTGTTATTACTGTGAAATATGACGACAATAATTGTTCAAAGATATCTTGGAAAACTGGACAGAAAAAAAAAATTGTTTGCATTATCTAAAAGCTCAATTGCTATGCCAAAGCGAAGACATTCCTGAAGTTGTCTTTTCCCCTACATTCACTGAATCATAGAGACATCGAGTGACTTTCCAGAGATGCTGGCTGTCCTGCTGAGTTACTCCAGCATTTTGTGTCTATCTTCAGTGTAAACCAACATCTGCAGTTTTTTCCGATACTGATCCCATGGTACCGCTTTGAACAGTGGCGGACAGGGTCTAAAAATCCTTGCATTTAATTGCTGTCTGTAACTCACAATTAGAATACTGATTTCCACTGTTATTACTGTGAAATATGACGACAATAATTGTTCAAAGATATCTTGGAAAACTGGACAGAAAAAAAAAATTGTTTGCATTATCTAAAAGCTCAATTGTTGCCAGGAGACAAAGGGGGCCCACTTCATCAGGGGCCCGCTTGATATAGGGGGCCCACTTGCCATCCGGCAAGCTGACACCCTGGCCAGTCCGCCACTGGCTTTGACGACGAGTTTCAAAATGATCTTCAGTATTCTGGATGACATTTATTCCAGAGACAACGCTTCAGAGCAGATTTTCTCGTCATTGCCGTACTGCTGGTCGGGAGAACTTGTTCATCACGATCGCCTGTCGGTGGATGGAGAGCAGGGGCTGAAGCTATGATGACAAGAAGTTGTAATAAATATTATATTAAGCAGGGGATAGGCACAAAATGCTGGAATAGCTCAGCGGGACAGGCAGCACCTTTGAAGAGAAGGAATGGGTGATGTTTCAGTTCGAGACCCATCTTCAGACACAAACTTAAGCAGGAACTTTCATTTCTTAAACACATTCCATGTCCAAATATCCTTTACTGGCAAGGAAGTATTTGTCAGTGCTTTGATGCCTTATAATAGACAAATATGGTATCCAACAAGCAGTGGCGGACTGGGTCTAAAAATATCGGTTGCCAGGAGACAAAGGGGACCAACTTCATCAGGGACCCACTTGCCATCGGGCAAGCTGATCCTTTGCAAGCTTTGCCACAGCCAGCAAGAAACAAGGAAGGGGTTTGCAGAGGACTTCATGCACAGATGTATAGAGGCAAGATAAGCTAAATAGGATCATTTTAAAGTGGGTACTCGAGCAAATGGAACCGCAGGCAAACAAGTACAATTCATTGCCATGGCCCCAGATGGAGAACGGTGGCCATTTGCCTCCCTTCAGGAAGGATTTTAGATCTGTTGGGATGGTCCTGTGGAGACCCACCAATCTGTCAGACTTCAGTTACATGGGAAGAGTGGAGAAGGTGGGGTTGTTGAACAAGGGGAAAGTTACTGGAGGTATTCAAACGAGTAGAGAATTTAGGCAAGAAATACACTCTCTCTAGTGGCAGAGGCTACTGAAAAGATATAGATTGAAGATTGGCCAAAGAGTTGAGGTATGAGTCATTACAGTATTGTCCTCAATACTCTATAAGTTTCTGGAGAAAAGCCTGCAAATTAAACCAGCTATACACTTTATTATTGAAAGAGCTTACACGAGAGCCAGGGCAGCATTCTATCGTGTAGAAAGGAACTGCAGATGTTGGTTTACATTGAAGATGGACACAAAACGCTGGAGTAACTCAGCGGGCCAGGCAACGTCTCTGGAGAGGAGGAATGGGTGACATTTCGGGTCGAGGCCCTTCCTCAGACTGAAGAATTCCTATTGTCTGCTAATCCCCGCCCAGAGGTCTATCTGCCTCTGCTGACACTGTCGTAACTGAGAGAACTTCCAGTCAAATAACACCAGCCTTAAAGTGGCACACAAACAAAATTATTAATGGCACTTAAGTGACAACCTGGCAGGAGATTCCAAAGATGTAGTGGAAAAAATGTGCAAGGCCATGGAGGAAGAGTGGGAGAATGGAACTAAATGGATAACTCTTCCGGAGTTATACAAGACGCAATACAACTCAGGAATACACTTCAGCTGTAGTTTGGGGGATAGGTTTGAGGCACAACATTCTGGGCTTTGTCTCTCCAGCTGAGAACACTCACGGGACTGTGAGTGCATCAAGCTGCAATTCTGCAAATGCGAAATTATGGAAAATATAGGTGATCCAGTGCAGACAGGCTAGGGTCTGATGCCCTTTATGGTTGATCTATTGAACACTGTAGAGAACCATAATTGAACAAAAGGTGCCCGTCCAAAACCTCGAGCACAGCCTAGTATTTTTAGGAGAATGGGAGCAAGAATTACTGGGGAATAAAACAGAACATACCAGCTTTACCCTGTGTTGCACAGTGAGCAGAATAAGGATCCTATGTTTCAGTCTCCATGTGGCAAACTGTGCTTTGCATCAGAAAATGATAGTCACAGACCTTGTCAGTCTGATCTGATCTAACAGTTTATTATCTAATGATCTGATACACATCCAGGCAAGGCCAGGGCATTGCTCTGACAGGCTGCCTGGGAATAACAACTCCATCAGTTTATGTATCATTACTGCTACAAGTAACAAGAAATGCACTGCCAGCCATATGCAAATCTCCCCCTCTATTATACACGGCTGTTCAGCAAAAGGACTGAGGAGAGATGTGCGCTTTTTATGTCAATCTCCATAAGGTATACTAGGCAGGGCTTGAAGAGGGGAATTAGTGGAAGGGAAATCCTGCAATGCACAGCGCAGTACTTGGTGGCTGAGCTGTTAATGTGCTCCTGGTGTACAAAGTGTTCAGTTCAGTTTAGTTTATTGTCACGTGTACCGAGGTACAGTGAAAAGCTTTTGTTGCGTGCTATCCAGTCAGTGGAAAGACAATACGTTATTAGAATCGAGCCAGTGTATGATAGATACATGATAAGGGAATAACGTTTAGTGCAAGGTAAACCCAGCAAAGTCCAATCAAGGGTAGTCCAAGGTCACAAAGAGGTAGATAGTAGTTCAGCACTGCTCTCTGGTTGTGGTAGGATGATTCAGTGGCCTGATTACAGCTGGGAAGAAACTGACTCTGAATTTGGAGGTGTGCGTTTTCACACTTCTACACGTTTTGCCCGATGGGAGAGGGGAGAAGAGGGAGTGACCAGGGTGCGACTCGTCCTTGATTATGCTGCTGGCCTTGCCGAGCCAGCATGAAATATAAATTGAGTCAATAGAAGGGAGGTCGGTTTGTGTGATAGTCTGGGCTGTGTCCACGATTCGCTGCAATTTCTCGCGGTCCTGGATGGAACAGAAATTCATCTAATCTGGCCTGCTTACTGAAGGTGATGTACAACACCATTTGTGCAATGGTTTGGCATCCATGGACTTGATGATTCTTCCCCAATGACATTGCCCAGGTCCTGAGTTCTGGAGTCTCCTCTCCAAACATCTCTCCTTCTTGATTCTCTCTTCGGGAAGATGTTCCATAAAACCCATCACTTTGACCTCTACTGTCCTAATCTTTCCTGATGACATTCTAGTAAAACATCCTGAGACATTTTACAATGTTAAAACACTACATAATGCAGGCTGTTGCTAAATTGAAATGATTATTCACAGCCCCTGAAATATTCACTTGTTCTAACTCTGCAGGGGGCCAAGTTGCTTTAAAACAATTGAGTGCTTTAATGTCAAAATGAAAAGTTTCTATGATCATAATACTGTGCTGCCATCGCATCACTTGAGCTTTGTGTATATCAATGATATTTGCATTACAATCTCTGTCGATGGTGTTCTGGAGCCACTGATAGGGTGCCAAGTTTTAGTTGGTGAGCCATAAGACTACGGTACTTAACTCTGAGGGTGACATAATTGATCAGCTAGTGGAGATGTTCCCTCACATTGCCAGAGACCAATGTTCAATCTCAATCTCCTATGCTATCTGTATCGAAATGTCTTTTTCTTCTTCTTTTTCTTGCATATGGCGTGCACAGAAAGTTACCTCTAGTGTGTAGGTGGGAGGAAGGATCTGGGAGGAACATGGGTAGAAAAAAATAGGATTAATGTAGGATTACATAATCAGCGTAGACTTGGAGGGACGAATGGCCTGTTTCTGTACAGTATGTCTCTTTGAACGATCTCACAGTGGCTGAAGCCCTGTCTTTGCCATTTAGTTGTCAACTGCAAAATGCCTCTGTTGCTCTGTGCAACTACCTTACCAGATAGGTTTGTCATAAGACTTTAAGAAACAGGAGCAGAAGTAGGTCACACAGCTCCTCAAGCCTGCTCTATCTTTTGACAGGAACATTGTTAACCTAATGTAGACAAAAATGCTGGAGAACCTCAGCAGGCGAGGCAGCATCTATCGAGAGAAGGAATAGGCGACGTTTTGGGTCGAGACCCTTCTTCAGACCTAATAACATTTCCCTAAACTAATGATCCTTTCATCTCAATGGTTACTTTCAGCTGAAGTTATACCAGAGCAAATCTGGAGAGACGTTCATGCTCCCAAACTTCTCTCTTGTGTCAGCCTCACAGTTCACTCAGATCCTTCCTGGTTTAAGTAGTCAGGGTCAAAGAGTAAGGGGCCTAGATCCTTTGGTAGGAAGGAACTGCAGATGCTGGTTTAAACCGAAGATAGACACAAAAAGCTGCAGTAACTCAGCGGGTCAGACAGCATCTCTGGAGCAAAGGAATAGGCGACATTTTGTGTCCTCAGACTTGCACTTCATGTGACTCCCTGCTGTTCACTGTCGTGTGGCAGCAGTCAAAACATTCTCTCCCAGCAGAGCACTTTCACACTTTTGGCTACTGCAATGTTCCTGTCCCAGCACTGTAGGGACATTTGGCTTCTTGGTATTGATGTTGTATTTTCCAGGCATAGGGAAATTATGTTGGAAAAAGGTTTGATGCAAACTGGTTTGTTTCTATCAACTCATAGCTCCCACTAAACACCCGAGCCCAGAAATTAATTAGCCCCCATTTTCCAATATTATAAACGAGATGCAAATCTGCTGAATGCCTTTCTGTGGATAAAAGGACAGGTGATATTTCGGGACCTGAAATGTCACCTATTCCTTTTCTCCAGAGATGCTGTCTGACCCGCTGAGTTACTCCAGCTTTTTGCGTCTAGCACCTTGGGTCTTTCCACCCAGACTGCTCTCCAAAGTTCAGATCCGGTGGTAATTTGGGCAACACAGCCTACATACATGCCCCTTGTCAAAACTGAGTTGCTTTTATTTACCACGTGCAATAATTTGAGCAACAGTATGACCTTTACTTCGTAGCAGATAGCTTGGCTCCTTGTGATCGAAAATAAATAATTAGAGGTGTTTTTATTTAGTAAATATGGCAGGGCTGTGTGCGATGCCTTGTATTTCTCAGAGAAAGAGAAGTTGTGTTGAGATATGATTTGTTGGGAAGTGGTTAGTTTCTGTCAACTCTTTGCTCTCTCTGCACACCCGACTCCAGTATCTTTTTCCCAACTTTGAAAATAATTTAGAAATTTCCCCAATGTTATTTTCAAAAGCTGTGAATAGAAAATCCTGAAATTTCTTAACGCTGGTTCCAATAACGGCTTCCATAATATACTTTGTGTCAGGAACTGGGTATTGGGCATGGGGGGTCGAACATCCCTTGTTTATAACGTCTTTCCTCATAGCTCCGACCTCTGGATATATCTCTGAAAGAGTGACCCCAGTTTACAGCCAGCACTTAAATACATGATAATAATAATTTTAATAGAGCACTTTAAAAATCCATAGCTTACAGTGTGTCCTAATCATTGAAAACGTTATACACACCCAATCAAAAGAAATATCATGTAAAATAAAGAAACTAGCAACGCCTCACTGGTCAAAAGCCAGGGAGTACAAATGTGTTTTAACACCGGATTTGAAGATGGACAGTGAAGAAAAACCATACACGATTACAATCAGTCCATTTACAGTGTCCAGATACGTTATTCCCTTATCATGTATCTATACACTGTGAATGGACTGATTGTAATCATGTATTGTTTTTCTGCTGTCTGGATAGCATGCAACAAAAAGCTTTTCACTGTACCTCGGTACACGTGACAATAAACTACACTGACTGAACGGACTGACTCTGATGGCCAATGATGGGGCAGTGGGGTCAGAGTTCTCCCAGTGAGACAAAGGTACATGCTCAGATTTTGGAAGACCTGGATGGTGTGTAGAAAGGAATTGCAGATGCTGGTTTAAACCAAAGACGGACACAAAAAGCTGGAGAAACCCAACGAGACAGGAAGCATCTCTGGAGAGAAGGAATGGGTGACGTTTCGGGTCGAGACCCTTCTTCAGACCCTGGATGGTGCCAAGGATATACCTATGATGGTATGAGAGTCCTCAAGGAGTGGCTGTGTTATTGCGGGTGTCAGGGGTCATGGGGAGAAGGCAGGAGAATGGGGTTAGGATTGAGAGATAGATCAGCCATGATTGAATGGTGGGTAGACTTGATGATCCCAATAGTCTAATTCTGCTCCTATCACATGTCCTTATGACCTTCTTGGTGCTTTTTGAAAAGGCATTTGGCAGATTTGCAACGCTTATATGACTTATATATGAGGAAAAAGTTACTGATGATTTTCTGGCCTTGGGTGTTTAGTGGGAGCAAAGAGTTGACAGGAACTAACCAGTTCCCTTCAAACCTTATTCTAACACTATATTCCTATGCCTGGAAAATGCAAAGTTAATACGAGGAAGCCAAATGTCCCTTCTATGTGGGAACAGAAACATCGTAGTAAGCAAAAGTCTGAATGTTCTTTGCTGGGAAAGAATTTTTGGACCTCAAGCTGGAAAGAATACAGAGAAGATTTACAAGGATTTAGCCATGTTTAGAGGGTGTGAGCTATAGGGAAATGTTGAGTAGGCAGGGACTGTATTCCTTGAAGCGCAGGAGGATGAGGGGTGATCTTATAGAGGTGAATAAAATCATGAGAAAAATAGTTTTGGCCCGAAACATTGCCTATTTCCTTCGCTCCATAGATGCTGCTGCACCCGCTGAGTTTCTCCAGCATTTTTGTGTACCCATGAGAAGAATAGATCAGGTTGATGCACAGTTTCTTGCCCAGAGTATTTCGAGGACAAGAGTTCATAATTTTAAGGTGAATGGGAAAACATTTAATAGGAATCTGAGGGGTAATATTTTCACACAAAGGGTGGTGGGGGTATGGAACAAGCTGCCAGAGGAGATAGTTGAGGCAGGGACCATCCCAAGATTTAACAAACACCAAGCAGGTTTTGGTGTGACCTCTTTGGCCAGTTCTTGTTCTTGTTCTGCTGGGGGGGGGGGGTTCACTCGTTACTTTCATGAGAATTAATTTTATGGAAGATTTCTTCTGGCACTTAACTTTGAGTGTGAGTCTGCCCAAGCATGCTAGGTGGGCTATATAGAGGTGGGAGGACTGGAACTGTCTATTTAAGGTTTGTGTTGGCAAAAATTATGCAGCATTCTCTTCGTTGGTTGTAGGAAATGTGGACTGGAGCCTTTGGTTAGTGTTCAACCTAAACTTTCAGTGCTACTGAAGTGTGGTTCTCCTGTGAGTGAAACATACCAGTGGCTATTAAAACCAATGTGGTTCAAAATCTCACCAGAAGCACATTTTTGACATTGCATTACAATTGGCATCATGCGGGCAAGCAGAGTGCTACGATATACATATTTCCCACACTGACTGTTAACAAATCTCTCCCAGATCGCTGTGAAAAATTGGTTAATGCTAAGCAAATATGATTTTTGTCTGCAGGTTTGCTTTTTTCTGGTGTTAAACAGGCGTTGTGTCTTTATTGTTCCCAATGTTGGGGGAGTCCAGAACCAGGGGCCACAGTTTAAGAATAAGGAGTAAGCCATTTAGAACGGAGACGAGGAAACACTTTTTCTCACAGAGAGTGGTGAGTCTGTGGAATTCTTTGCCTCAGAGGGAGGTGGGGGCAGGTTCTCTGGATGCTTTCAAGAGAGAGCTAGATAGGGCTTTTAAAAATAGCAGAGTCAGGGGATATGGGGAGAAGGCAGGAACGGGGTACTGATTGGAGATGATCAGCCATGATCACATTGAATGGCGGTGCAGGCTCGAAGGGCCAAATAGCCTACTCCTGCACCTATTGTCTATTGTCTATTTTTAGTGCCCTTGTTGCCTTCAGGTAAACATGTCTTATTGCATTCTCTTGCACTCCAGTATTCTTTTCATGTTGCACAGAAAAACCTAGCTTAGATAATAGCCCCAGTACAGCAGTGGGGAGGTGTGACACTGTTGTGTGATACAAGAGACTGCAGGTGCTGGGATCTTGCGGGGGAAAAAAACCCCAAAATGTAGGAGAAACTTAATGGGTCAGGCAGCATCTGTGGAGGCAAATGAGCAGATAACGTTTTAGATCAGAACCCTTCTTTGGACTGCTGGTGGTTGATCAATGGTATCACAGTGGACATGGTTGAGAGGTTGGAATGTGCCAAATGCCCTGCAGAATGGAAATGTACTACTCTATTGAGCTTCCTTTCAAGATGTGAATCTGGCTCATACGCAGCCTGATTCACAGGATGCTTCTCAAGCTCACACAAGCGGATGGGGGCACTGGACAGAGCGATCGTGGTGGAGTGAAGAGGCTTATAACTGTAGTAAGGGATGGGGGTTGGAGCAAGTATGTGAGTCAGAGTGAGAGGGCAGTGTTGTTGGGTTGGTACAAGAGGGCAATGAGCAGGTGTGCTTTGTCATCGAGCCATGGAAAGATACAGTACAGAAACAAGGCCGTTTCACCCACCGAGTCAATCACCCTTATACAGTTAACCTACATTAACACCATTATCTTTTCTTTTCTCCTTCCTTTCTTATCAATTCCCCCAGATCCTATCATTCATCCACGCACGATTTACAGTGGCTAATTAACCCTCCAGTCTGCATGTCTTTGGGATGTGGGAGGAAAGGGGAGCACCAGAGAAAATCCATATGGCCACAGGGAGAATATATAAACCTGCACAGACAGCATCCAAGGTGGGGATTGAACCAGATATGCTGAAAGTGCAAGGCACCAGCTCCACCAGCTCCACCCACTTTGGCTCACAAGGAGTGTAGTTAAAGTTTGCACCACATGGACTCTGCACAGCTAGCCCTCCTCCAAGGTATAGGTCTTGGCTGACCTGAGTCCCAATGAGGAAAGGTGGTCTTATTATAATATTGATATGTCTCCTATAAGACTAGGATATGTCAAGTTGAGACTCTTTGTGCCATCGCATGATACGACTAACCCACCCACTTCTGAGATTTAAGGTCAGCAGACAAGAAAAAATCTGCATACCTGTCCAGTGTTAGTGTTTTCTGAACTGGTAACTGAATGAAGAAGGGTCCTGACTTAAAATGTCACGTATCCATCTGAATGTATGAATGAATGAATAAAATGAATGAATGAATGAATAAGTTTATTGGCCAAGTATTCACATACAAGGAATTTGCCTTGGTGCTCCGCCCGCAAGTGACAACATGACATACAGTGACAGTTAGGAATGACACATAAAACATTAAACATTAATAATAAAACATCATTGATTAAACATGTGAATTAAATTAAATAAAATGCCAGAGCAAAAGGAGGCTACCGATTTTTGGTTATTGAGTAGCTACTACTCGTGGAAAAAAAGCTGCTTTTATGTCTGGATGGAACTGAAACTGGTTGAAACCGAAGATAGACACAAAATGCTGGAGTAACTCAGCGACACAGGGGGTGTCTCTGATGAGAAGGAATGGGTGATGTTTCGGATCGAGACCATTCTTCAGATGTATCCATGTTCTCCTGAGATGCTAGCTGACCCACTGAGTTACTCCAGCACTCTGTGTTCATTTTTGTAAACCAGCATCTGCAATTCTTTGTTTCTACAACAGTTTGAACACACATTGTCTTCCTATTAGCACCTCGGTAAGATGCAGTATCAAGTGTGGTTTGGGGTAACACAGACCAATATGGATACTTCTGAGGATGGGTCTGGGGGATGCGGCAGGGAGTTGGACCCAGTGGATAACTTACTTAAAGTGACAGCAATGCATTGAATGCCCTTTGGCTAACTCACACAAAAGCAGTCAGATCTTCCCTCTCCTCTTTGTGACTGTCCTATCCCCCCATTCCAAACACACCTACTAACTGTTGACCTCTAACTGAAGTAGTTGTTTCATTGAAAATCCAACTTGTCCCTCCCTATTTGAAACTGATGACTGATTAATTGTGAGAGATGTGAGTAGTGTAAAAAAGCAGCAGGCGTAATTAATTGTGTAAAATTTCAATTTGTTTGTGTGGAAATGTAATCTGGACAGTTAGCTCCTTCAATATTTAATATCCCCAAATGGTTTCACATGCTCAGTTATCAGCTGACTGAATGGTGAAAATGGATAACTAATCTGCTGGTTACGTTTTCTTTGTGTATCTTCTGTAAAGGGCCTGTCCCACTTGGGCGACATTTGCGCGTCATTTACACAACATCATTTACGCATCACGCCGCATGACGTGTGCATCGTGACGCGCATGTGATGTGACACGCATGGTGTGCATTACGCGTGCATGGTGTGTGGTGACGTAGGCAGTGATGCGCGGTCGCGCGCGGAGTACCAGGATTTTGGGATGTACTAAATCTTTGCATGCCATCAGCGTGATGAGCAAGTGGGACAGGCCCTGTACTCTGTACCTGATTTACACACAATTCAGTAGTAAAGTATCACGTGCTTCATAGGTGTGTTACAAAGCAAATATTATCCCAAGTTTAATTGAGTTCATTGTCATACAGAGGGACGTGAGGTACGATGAAAATCTTGCTTGCAGAAGAGTCACAGGCACATACTCAGACAACACACAAAAGCATAAATTATACAGAAATTACATATACAAGACAGTGAAAAGAAAAAGACTGCAAAAATCAAGATATTAGTTCAAAAATACTATCAGAAAATAAGTCCATGAAAAGATCTTGTCAATCAAGAACATGTACTGGCCTGGAAGGAGTGGATGTGGAGAGGATGTTTCCACTAGTGGTAGCCAGTTCGAATCCCGCTTGGAGTGCATACTGTCATTGTGTCCTTGGGCAAGACACTTCACCCACCTTTGCCTGCGTGTGAATGTGTGTGAATGTGTGTGAGTGATTGGTGGTGGTCGGAGGGGCCGTAGGCGCAGATTAGCAGCCACGCTTCTGTCAGTCTGTCCCAGGGCAGCTGTGGCTACAGAAGTAGCTCACCACCACCGAGTGTGACTGAGGAGTGAATGAATAATGCGACGTAAAACGCCTTGAGTATCTAGAAAGGCGCTATATAAATCCCATCCATTATTATTATTATTACTAGTGGGAGAGTCCAGGACCAGAGGTCATGACCTCAGAATTAAAGGACGTTCCTTTGGGAAGGAGATGAGAAAATAAGGCCAGAAAGGGGAGGGAAGGGTGGAGATAGCAACACACACCACAAAGTGAGGTGGAGATACAAAGAGCTGCAAATTATGGAATCTGATCGGAAAAGAAAGTGATGAGTGGAATCAGAAAAAAGAGAGAACGTGGGCAGATGGGAAGAATGGGAGATGAGATGTGAGACCCAGTTGCTTGAGCCTTTCTTGGAGCGTTCTTTGCATTCAACTGATCTTAATAAAATGGTATTGTGCTGGTGGTCCTCATTACTGAGTTTCTGAAGTTGCGTTTACTGATTGAGTTTGTTGTCATATTGCCATCTGTGTAAGTATGGTGAGGTACAGGCATAATTAAAATCCTGCTTGCAGCATTTTCTCAGGCACATAGACAAAAAACATAAATTACAGATTAAAATTCCTCAAGATATTAAAAATGAAGGCTGCAAAAACAAGGCATGCCGCGATGAATTTCCTCGGAAGGCTTGCTTGGTGAGGGAAGAGTTGCCTTGGTTCACACTTGGAGAAATAATAGTGAAAGGAGACCACAAAACTGTACTCAGCCCAAGTCCACGCCCTCAGAGGTGGAAGGGGGGAAAAAAGGGGTGGGCAGTCATCAAATATTGATGGAGGTTCTGCCAGTGAAGAGTTAACGTAAAAAAGACAACACATAATGTAGCCTCAGTGTTGGTGTAGTAATAATATATACCAGCAAAAAATTGGAAGGTAGCTGTAAGTATGTTAAACAGGACGTTAGAGAGATTTTAGTTTTATTAGCTTTGGCACGAGTCCTCTGGAAAGCAGCAAAGAGGGATACTGTGGGATTCATTCTCGTTACCACATCTAGCTTTCACCCAATGGAGCATAATATTATTCTGTGCACAGTCTGTGTGCAGTAACCACAGAAACCTCTATATCAAGTCCCTATGGCTGTGAGACATGGAACTATGGGGCACTGTGTGAACAGATATACCAAAAGGGAGATCATTCTCTGATTTGCAATACTTTCTTTGTGTCTTTGAGAATTTGTGGAGCAGTTTTTACTCCTTCTATCGTTAGGCTGTACGCTCCGTGCCGGTGCCCCAGATTTAGATCAACCATGCCATCTTCTTATTCACTTTGTGGGATGCATCCATGTCAACTCCACCCATCCTCCTGCAGCCCAATAGCTTTCAAGAGCCATGCTGAGCTAACCTGTATTGTAACCTCTCAATTTTCCTCAGTTTCCTTCTGATATTTTTTTCCCGATGGCTGATGAATTACAGAATTGACCTCTTACCTTGGTTGCTCATTTGGAGAAGTGATGTTCTTTGCACGGGCTTTCCCCACTATGTACGCCAATCCTCTTTTTTTGGATTGTGTGAGATTGGTTTCCATTCCAGGTTGGGTTAAAGAAGACAAGGTAATTAACAGAAAATTGAGGGATAATTCCAAAGAATTGTAGATGCTTGTATCTGGTACACAAATGGCTTATATGGAATGCAAATCCCATATCTCCCAAGGGTCAACCATGTAATCCCTCCCCATAGGCCTACATATAACAACAAGCCTGAAATCTAGCTCCCATCACTGCTCCCCACACATCATTATAGGGCAAAGCTCCTTCTTCGCATTAAGGTTGCATCGAACAACCTTAACTTCATTCACAAATGTGTGCATATTTCAATATACAACAATAATCTCTTCTACGGCTACTGGAGGTATATGAGAAGGCTTTGACAGTCAGAGTTAAACCACAATTCTATGCAATTCTTGTTGGAACCTGAATAGGTTATAATGGCATGGTGACGCATATTGATTGTAAAGAACAGTTTATCTTAAAATTAAAATAAAGAAAATGCTAAGATGGATCCTTGACATTTCAGGCTTGTTGTTATATGTAGGCCTCTGGGAAATAACAGATGGAACAGAGGGACCCACAAAGGTCTAATCTTGTCAGATGGATTCTCCTTCCACCATCTGGATGATCTGTGCACAGTTTCAAGCCTTATAAAAGATTCCACTTAGCCCAAGATTAGTGTTGGAAATTTTCCACTTCATTTTATTCATCTTCCTGTTAAATATTTTATAAAGATGCATTACCCACTCACGAATTGGTATTAGAACCAAGTTACTTCTACGAGAAAAGTGAAAGGAAAGGTAAAAGGATTTGGTAAAATAATCATGCTCTTCAGACTGGGTAGGAAGGAACTGCAGGTGCTGGTTTACACTGTAGATAGACACAAAATGCAGGAGTAACTCAGCGGGTCAGGCAGCATCTCTGGAGAGAAGGAATTTACGATGTTTTGGATTGAGACACTTCTTCAGACGGAGAGTCAGGAGACAGTGAAAGCGGCAACTGCGGAGGGTTGAGGTCCCGACCATGGGGAAAAATGGAGGAGGACTGGCCAATTTTTGTACCTTCCACCACAGTGATGAATGCTGTGGTGGATGTTTATGTAAATTGTTATTGTGTATTGTGTGTTCTTTTTTTTATTGTACCGCTGCTGGCAAATTCATTTCACTGCACTTTATGTGCAAGTGACGAATAAAACTTGACTTGACATAGAGATAACGAAGGATAAAGTGTGAAAATGAGACGATGCTCAAGGAAGATGTAGAATAGATCATTGTTAGCTGGGGGAAGGTGACAACGAAGCATACAAAGAAAAATTATAATTAGGATGACAGTCAGACTGGTTGGAGAACTAGGATGGGGGATGGCTGGCGAGAGAGGGAAAGCAAAGGTTACTTGAAGTTAGAGAAGTTGATATTCATACCGCTGGGGTGTAAGCTGCCCAAGTGAGATATGAGATGCTGTTCCTCTTCAGATTGTTTGTCAGCAGAGGTAAAGTTAGCAAATCGCAACAAATTTATCTGTCACTTGGTTGATCACTTGCCATTTTCTATTTGTGCTTTCTGTTTTGTATTAAGCTTGAATTCATATAGCCATATTGCACGGAATCAAACCGCTTCGGCTCACTAAGTTCATGCTGACCATCAACCTCCCATATGCATCAATCCCACATTAATCCTAGTTTTGTAATTCACCCCATATTCCCGCGAGTCTTTCCTTTCTCCTCCAACATTAATTCCAAGTCCCCACTGAAGCTAGAGACCACTGGTTGCTCCCCATTTGAGAACTTGGGCAATAAAAGTTGGTAATCTGCAGAAACTTGAAATCTCCGAGCCTGCTCAGCCATACTTCCTGGCTGAATAATAACTTCCCAAATATTATCTGAGGAGGATGCCAGTTTGAGATGGAAAAATTGAGGGTTTATTACAATAGTCACCTGCTGGCAGCCATCGTTCAGTCCAAATCGGGTGTTAGGTCACATCTTATCGAAAGATACACAGCAAACAGCAACCACCCCAAGTTCCAAGACTGCTTTGAGTTTTTCAAAGGGACCAAGTTATGTGCTCCTGCTCAGATTACCGGGTAATGATCGAAAGCTTGTCTAATTTCTAACAACTATAAAGTAGTCAAAAAGTGATGTTTGATATTAAGGGCATTAAATGACTCAATAGATGGTGGCTATTCAGACCCCCTCACAGATGCCAGTTCATTGTTGAGAATCAATACAGTCTCTTTGCTTTTTCCCTGTAGCTATATAAATTACTCATGTTCAGTGCATGCCTAATTTCCTTTTGAGGATTTTAATTGCACACATGCTGTAGCTTAACTGCAACCCACTGGTTAATGACAAAAAAAGCATTAAATTCACAGCAAAGTACTGCCGATAAATGTTGGAACGGCACTGCAGAGAAACAGGGTTAATGTTTCAGGTCAAAGTCCCTTCATCGGAACCTGAAATGTTAACTCTGTTTCTCTCTTCAGAGATGCTGCCTGAATTGTCGAACATTTACAGCACTCGCTATTTCTATTCTATGGACCAGTGCGAAGATCAGAGATGTCCAAGTATCAGTACTCAGTGATGACCCCCATTGAGGTTCACCAGAGATACTGCCCTTGTTTGCTTTCCTAATGGAAAGCTTCTGCGCTAAGAGGTCACATTAGAAGAGGAACGCACTTGGCAATGACATGCCTTGAAGATGGAGCATTGGAAATGTTCATAGATGGAGCACTAGAGTGGAACTAGTGAGAGTCAGCATCAGAACCAGATGGAGGAGAATGTCAGGAGGACAATGACAAAAAGAACAAAGCCTGGGAACTATGATCCCTTGAGGGACTACGACCTCATATTACACATCCAGTTTTATACAGTCCAGTTCTGCTGAATAATTAAAACATTATGGTGTGATCTATAACCATTAATAACAAACTAAACCAAGGAGGACCCGTTGGGTCCCGTCCCCTCAACGTGCAGTTGCAGAGGTTGGCCTTCGCCTTCGGCACACACACACACACACACACACACACACACACACACACACGCACACGCACACACACACACACACACACACACACACACACACACACACACACACACACACACACACACACACACACACACACACACACACACACACACACACACACACACACACACTCCACATACATATTACATTCGCTCCTTTCACCCACCCCCCAATATTCACTCACGCATAACCCCCAACTGCGCAGAGCGGGCTAGAGAGGGGGGGCAGAGAGTGGGAGGGGGGGGGGCAGGGGGAGAGATTGAAGGGGGGGGGGGAGAGGAAGGTTCCCCCTCTCCCTCCCTCACCCATAGGTTCCCCTCTCCACCTCCCTCCTTCCCTCAGAGAGGGGGGGGGGGCTACATCCCCCTCTCCCCCCCTCCCCCCTCTCCACCCTCCCCCCCCTCCTCCTCCCCTCCACCCCCTCCTCCCCCCTCCTCCCCCCCCTCCTCCCCCCCCCCCTCTGCAACCCCAGAGGCAGCACCTATCTAGGTCGTAGAGCTCTTTGCGACTCGGATGCTCCTCGGGTTCGAAGAGGAACAAAAACGCCGAGGCGTGATCGTACTTCGTGTTCAGCAGCTGGGCTGTGGGCGGGGCTGGCCGCTGCGTTGCGGACGCCCTCTGGTTATCTCGGGTTCTCTTGGAAAACCCGAGCCTTCGTGTTCAGCGGCTGTAAAGTCTTGTGTGCCGTTGGGATCTGCAGAACAGAGCCTACATGCTCATTCTTTCTGCGTCTTTTGAAGAACCTGGAGGGGGGTTGTGGGGAGGGGGGGGGGAGGGTGGCGAGGTCACACCTGGAAAACAGTGCCCAGCAAGCAACGCATTGAAAACTGCGCAGCTTGCCGCGAGGAGAAACGCATTGTGATGTCATCCAGCTCGCTTCAGCACATTAGATTTTAAAAAGATGTCAGATTGGTGAACAATTTTAAGAAAAAACTCGGAAAATAATGAATCAAATTTACAGATGAGGGGTTTTTGAAATCACGAGGTAAATCTCTACCGGAATATGTAAAAATGTCACCGTTACCGCGTCGGGTTTTCGAGGAGATGTGAATCAAAGAAAAAGTTCAAGCAAGCAAACATCCAAGCAGGTTAACATCCAAGATCAGAGTTTTACATTATATATGATATGATATAACAATTAGCATTACATTTACTAATTTTAAAAAATAACCTTTAATAAAATAGAATACTTATTATTACAGAGGTGGTCTCTCCCGATTAGGAGCAGATGTAGGTTGAACAACTGCAGCTGTGAACTTTTGTCCTTATTGCTCTGTGGTTGCTCATCTCATCTCTTCTCACCCAAACCCCCTCATTCTAGCTGGCTTTACCAATGCCATTCTGCTCCACACAATGCCCTACTGTCCTCTTCTGGATAACCTCATGCCCGCCCATGTTACTCCATTCCACTCCAGCTCACCCCATCTTATCCTATTCCCCACTTTGCCATGTCGCCACGTACCAGCTTTGCACTCAATTGCACACAATCCCAGGCCAGTTTGTGCCATCCAATATTATCTAATATCAATTACTCTTCCAACCCTTAACGTCCAAAACTTGACCCAAATCCAAACCTCACACAATGTTCACTCGACTGATTAAGGCAGTTTGAGCTGTGCCTATCAAGAAGTGAAGTATATGGCCATTGTGCAGTCAAGTCCTTAACGAAAGGGTCAAAATAAAGACAGCTTAAACTTAGAAAGGTGATTGGCCTCTATCTGTGCCATACCAGTTCTACAGTGTGTTATTTAAAGGTGAAATGAATCCCTTTTCTTTATTCTCTCCATATTCTCATCAACTCTCTCTACTGCATACCTACACCAGTGGCACTTTACAGAGGCCAATTAACCTCCCATTATGAGTTTAAGAAGGAACTGCATATGCTGGAAAATCGAAGGTACACAAAAATGCTGGAGAAACTCAGCGGGTGCAGCAGCATCTATGGAGCGAAGGAAATAGGCAACGTTTCGGGCTGAAACCCTTCTTCATGTTAACATTGAATTCTCCCAATTTTGTATGAACATTGAATTTTGTTAGCCCTTGCTGTCTCCTCCCCTTCCTCAGCCATCGGGCTGACTCCTCCCATCCCTCAGCCCTCGGACTCCTCCTCCTCCTCCTTTTTCCTTTCTTCTCCCTGTCCCCCCCCCCACCCCCCATCAGTCTGAAGAAGGGTTTCGGCCAAAAAAGTTGCCTATTTCCTTCGATCCATAGATGCTGCTGCACCTACTGAATTTCTCCAGCAATATTGTCTACCTCCCATTATGAGTTTATGTGCAATCTCTGCAGCAGCAGAGTGAATTGAACATCCAGCCGAACATTGCTAGATTTCAATGTGCGTACTCCTCAAATGTTCTTTATGAGATTCCACACTTCTTGGTGACCCTTCGACTATCCTTGATCAGACCTTGCTGGCTTTACCTTGCACTAAATGTTATTTCCTTAACATGTGGCCAAACAGTGTAAATGGCTCAATTGTAATCATGTGTTGTCTTTCTGCTGACTGGATAGCACGCAAGAAAAGCTTTTTACTGTAACTCGGTACATGTGACAATGAACTAAATGAAAAAAAACAAAAAAAAACAAAAAACTAAATGAACTAACTATTAGTCACCACTCAGCCACAGGGACAGCTATGTTACAGTGTTGAACATCTCGTGACCAACAGGTAAATGTTCACTCTCTTACCGAGTGCATCCTTCCATCCTTCAACGACTTGTATTCTGAGCCAAGTCTTCCTCTCTTACCTGGGAGCAGCCCTAAATCAAGTTTTTATATTAGTCAACGCAGATTTTTTTAAATTATTGAGTGCATGTCAAGGTTTCTATATTGGTGACTGGATGGGAGAGCAGTTTTAAATGGACCCTTTCAGCAAAATTATGAAAAAAATGTATAGTGCGGTGGTGATTTTTTTTCTCCCTCATTCACCCTTCCATCTGTAGCAGCTTCTAATGTTTCAGGCAAGCTGTTAATGAGACTACTGGACCAGTTAATCTGTAAAAGGACCTGTATCTTCACAGAAGCTTTTTATAAACTTCCATGGAGCTTTACAGTCAGTGAAGCTTTCTCGATGTGTGGTCACTGTTGTAACATAGGATTTATGCCAACCATTCTGGACACCGCAAGCTCCAATAAATGGCTTTTTTGACGACCCGATAATTTGCTTACTGAGTTACACTGATGTCCTGGGACATCCTTTGTTCTTCTTTTAACTCTTGCCTATGGGATCTTCTACACCCACCTGAGAACACACAGTAGATGGCTTCTTTGGTTTGACGTATAAAGAAATGGAACCCAGACCTTCGAGACCAGCCCATCATTTATCAGGATCACCACTGATCTTCTGCAGTTTTCCTGCACTCACCCCAAATCCCTTGATTACTTTAACATCTAGAAAGCCATCAAAATCTTTTCTGAATGAACTCGGGGACTGTGTCTCCGCAGTGCTTTGGGGTAGACAAGTCTAAAGTCTAACCACCAACAATATTCTTTTTATCCACTGGGTGAAGAAAAATGATCATCCCTCACATCTCAGCATCCCTCAGTATTACATAGAAGTGTCAACCTTGAAATGTAATTCAAATCTATATTGGAGTCAAGTCATCAACAAGGCCTGAACTGAAATTGTGTTCTCCAGCCACCTTGTGGCTACCTACCTTCAGGGCATTGAAGTTAAAAACAGAAAACGTTGGGATTTGGTATTGCAGGATTCAGGGACCAGGGAGGGGAGTCCAAGAGGTTCACCAAGGCAGTAACCAGGCTGTTTCAGATGCCGACTGAACTGTTTTCAAGAGTGAGATTTAGCTCTTAGGGCTAAGGGAATCAAGGAATATGAGGGAAAAGCTAGAACTGGGTACTGATTTTGGATGATCAGTCATGATCATAATGAATGGTGGTGCAGGCTGGAAGGGCCGAATGGCCTACTCGGGCAACTGTCTTCTATGTTTCTGTTTCTTCTTTCTAACAGGTTCTGGGTGTATTGAGAATGGAGTAACTGACTTAAGAAACTGGCTTAGAACTGGCTTTGCCAGTGTTTATATATATGTCAGAAACTGAGTTTACCCCATAACCCATTGACAATATCCCATATCTCAAACTGGCTCTTCCCATTGTAGAATTCAAAGAATTAAGTTAATTAATTAAGCAAGCATTCCCTGTCCACTCATCCTACCTATTGAACAGTGAATATGAATGAAGGCCGGAACAATCCTGACGGACTCTGTAATGTCTTTAATGGGCCTGTCCCACTGTACGAGATCATTCCAAGAGTTCTCCCGAGTTTGCCCTGATTCGAACTCGGAGATTTACGGTAATGGCCACTCGTCGGTACCCGGGGCTCTCGTGGACATTTTTCAACATGTTGAAAAATCTTCATGAGTCTTCCCGAGCTTACTGCGTTTCCCGAGTACCTGCCGTTAGCGTTACGAGCCGCGAAGAGACGTCCCGAGCTCCTACGTACCTGCTACGTACATTCTACGTGCTTTCACGAGTTTTATTTTTTTAAAACTCGGGAGAGCTCTTGAATTAGCTCCTACAGTGGGACAGCCCCATTACTCCGCTCAATGGAATAGCTCGCTGACCTGCACTGTGAAGACTCTCCTATCAAGTTTAGTTTAATTTATTGTCACGTGTACCGAGGTACAGTGAAAAAGTTTATTTCATGTAGTGCAGTGTATAGATACATGATAAGGGAATAACATTTAGTGCAAGGTAAAGCCTGCAAAGTCCGATCAAGGATAGTCCGAGGGTCACCAAAGAGGTAATTTGACCATTTAAACTAGATAAAAACAAGCTCAGCCACTATGTACCCTGGCAATGAATCGTAGAAGTGTCCCACATAGAAGAATGCCAGTTGCTTCAGTTTGCTCTTTGAAAGAGTTACTTGTTTGGTCATGCATGTTCCTCTGCACGTACCCCATAAAATACGCACTTCCTGTTTGAAAGTCATTATGGAATCATCATGGGGGATATCAAAATCCTCAATCAACACTCTATCGCTTTCAAAATAATTTTAACGTTGCGACACAAAGTGCTGGAGTGACGCAGGCAGCATCACTGGAGAACATAGATCGAAAACATTTTGGGTCGGGACCCTTCTTCAGTCTATTTTAAAGAAGTTCTCCTCCTCTCTTCGCTGGAAGTTCAGTGAGACCCTCTGTCACATCTCCCCCTCTGTAATTCCTGCTACTATCCCGCTCATTGACCCATATCCATGTTCTCCAGCCATGCCTGACCCACTGAGTTACGCCAGCATTTTGTATCATTTTTTTGAAAACCAGCACCTGCAGTTCCTTGTGTCTCCATTTAACCTTCTATTTTGTTTACCAATTGGCTTGGATGTGGAGACTACTTCTACCCGGTTAAAGCCTCTGCTGAATTGCATTTAACATTCTGTGCTCCGAGTAGAATGAATCACTTAATTGCCTGTGGGGCAGCAGAGTAGCACAACCGTAGAGTTGCTGCCTTAAGGGCCTGTCCCACTGGGGTGTCATTTGCGTGTCACGCAGATGGCGCACGAAGATTTTGTACATCCTAAAATCCTGGGGCGCCGCGCGCGACCTCGCGTCACTTCCTACGTCACCACGTACCACGCACGCATAATACGTACCATGCGCGCATCATGACGCGTGCGTAGTGACGCATAAATGACGCGCAAATGACGCCCAAGTGGGACGGGTCCTTTACAGGGCCAGAGACCCGTGTTCGATTCTGACCACAGGTGCTCTCTGTGTGGAGTTTGCACTGTAACTGTGCGGGTTTTTCTCCGGGTGCTCCGGATTCCTCCCCGGGTGTTCCAAAGACGTGCAGGTTTGTAGCTTAACTAACTTGTAAATTTCCCCCTAGTGTGTGTCGGATATAAAAGTGTGATAGCGTAGAATTAGTGTGCTGGGGGCTTAATGGTCGGTGTGGACTCGGTGGGCCGAATGGCCAGTTTCTATGCTGCATCTCCAAACTAAACTAAAACTCACCACTGATCACTGATCTCTCGTCCCATTCTGGTCATCACCGCCCCCCCACCCCCCCCCCCCTTATTCTGGGTGTGATTTCATCTCGAGTATTCAGAAAATAGCCCATGATTATTCATTATCAAGGTGCATTTCCAGAAAGGCTTGCACCTGGGCTGAGGCACTTAACATTGGCTAATGGTAACAATGGAGCTACTTCCCAGAGTGGACTTGTGCCAATGGTGACAGCAATGCAAATTTGTAGCAAAACTAAGATTGCTGAAGAATATGCTGATGGGAACCAACACTCAAGTATCGGATCTCTAAAAAGGATCACACGATCATAAGAGAGGGGAGCAGAATTAGGCCATTCGGCCCATCAAGTCTACTCCGCCATTCAATGATGGCTGCTCTATCTCTCCCTCCTAACCCCATTCTCCTGCCTTCTCCCCATCACTCCTGGCACCCGTACTAATCAAATGATATCGCTAACTTCACCTAAATGCTGGCAGTGAATCGTCCCTGTCTCTCATAGTCACCTTGCCCCGTTACAACTGCTGCCAGTTCATGCCTGGTGTAACTGGAGAAGACTCTGTGGACAGCAAGGGGTTAAAAACATTCCAGTGACAACATGCTGATAGATAATATTGGAAGATAATACTGGGTAATGGTAGCTCACCCCTTGTGGTGAAACCCCCCTCCCCACCTCCTCCCTCATTCATATTCTCTCTGCGGGGACATTGGAATTCTAGTCAGTCATTAGACCCTGATTTACAGAAATGGCATCAGGTTCTCGAGCCAAAGTTCAACATCCCAAAATGAAATTTAAACCAATTAATCCGTTAGATTTTTATCGCTCCTGCATGTTTTCCCAGCAATTCCCTCAGTGCCTGGCCTTTGATCGACTCAGATCAGTCTTGTATGAGTTCTGATTGTCTGCCCAGTGCTTCAAAGCTCGAGATGACATTTACACCGCACTCATAAAACAATCAAATTTGCAAAGCTTTTAAACAACTGGGGCATAGTTATATTTAATAAAAGCCTGTCTATAATAACCTGAATTAGCATTTTATGCCATGTAATACCTCTGAGAGCACAGGTTTTTATGGAGCTGTCTATTGTTGAGGCCATCTTTCCAATAGCAAAGATTATCTGACTGGCTGTCTGCAGTTTAACCCTTAAGATTCTGGAATGCTTTATGTGTAAACAGCCAATGAAATCTGAAGAAGGATCTCAGCCTGAAACGTCACCCATTCCTTCTTTCCAGAGATGCTGCCTGTCCCGCTGAGTTACTCCAGCATTTTGTGTCTATCTTCGGTGTAAACCAGCATCTGCAGTTCCCTCCTACTCAAATGAAATGTTTCCCTGTCTACATGACTAAACTACCCATTCTAGCCTCTAAACCATTTCACACCATGGCATTCATTGAAAGGGGCAGAATCTCTCTGGAAAATGTGTTTTGCCATAACATTTTACACTATTGAATTCCTCAATAATGTGATGAAATGTAGTCCCACGTCAAGATAGGCAATTGAGACCACCAGAAACAACATGGGGCCTGGGACCAGGCACATCCCAGCTGCAATTCTGATTTAGACCTGCACTCCACGTTTAGCTGTGCCTCTAGCCAAACTGTTCCATTGCAGTTGCAACATTGGCATCGACTCAACAAAATAGAAACCTGCCCACCACATATGGCCTGTTCCCCAAAAAAACATGGCAAATCTACTCTCGCTAATTATCACCCACCGTTCCACTCAAAGAGTGTTGGTGTTATCATCCACAGTGCTATCATGCCTTACCTACTCACCAATGCACTGATGCCCAGTTTGGTTCACCAAGAACCACTTGGATCCAGATCGCTTCACACCTTTAGTTCAAACATGGACCAAGGAGCTGACTTTCAGAGGTGAGATGAGAGTAGCTGATGTGGCCATCGCGGCAGCATATGACCATGTGTGACGTCTCAAGGACCCTGGGTAAAACTGTAGTCAATGGGTAACAAAGGAAATCACTCCAATGGCTGCAGTCACACCTCGTATAAAGGAACATTGTCGCGGTTGTCACTGGTCGATCATCCCAGCCCTGGAAAATGAACTCAGGAGTTCGTCACAGCAGTGTCTTAGGCCCAACCATCTTCAGCTGCCATATTAATTACTTTCCTTCCTTTGTACGTCAGAAGAGGAATGTTCACTAAAAACTGTATATCACTCAGAGTGTAAGAAATGAACTGCAGATACTGGTTTACACCAAAAATAGACACAAAACGCTGGAGTAACTTAGCGGGACAGGCAACATCTCTGGAGAGAAGGAATGGGTGACGTTTCGGGTCGAGACCCTTCTTCAGAAACGTCAACCATTCCTTCTCTCCAGAGATGCTGCCTCTCCTGCCGAGTTACTCCAGGACTGTGTAGCATTCAATTCCATTTGGAATTCCTCTGCAAATGAAGTGATGCAGTAAGATCTGGATGGAAAGTTTAGTTTGTGTTGTATTTGTCACATGTACTGTGGTACAGTGAAAAGCTTTTGTTGAGTGCTAACCAGTCAGCAGAAAGACAATACATGATTACAATTGAACCATTGAAGCCAGCAAAGTCCAATCAAGGATAGACAGGGTCACCAATGAGGTAGATAGTAGTTCAGCACTGCTCTCCGTTGTGGTAGGATGATTCAGTTGCCTGATGACAGCTGGGAAGAAACTGTTGCTGAATCCGGAGGTGTACGTTTTCACACGTGTACTGTACCTCCATTAGAAGAGAGTTTAAGAACCTATCCCCAGCATTCAGTAGCATTGTCATGGCCAGGTTCACTGCAGTTGACATCCTAGAGTCACCACCTTATGGTTCCAGTCATATAAATACTGTGGTTACAAGAATAGATCAGGAGCTGCTGCCTGTGGTGAGTGACTCACCTCCTGATCCCGCAGAACCTTTCTATCACCTGAAAGGCTCAAGCCAGGAGCACGGTGGTTTGCTCTCCACTTGCCAGAATGAGTGCAGCTCCAACAGCTTTCAAAAAACTCAACATGATCTAGAACAGACATCTGTATGGTACGGTGGCGCAGCGGTGGAGCTCCTGCCTTACAGCGCCAGAGACCCGGGTTCGATCCTGACCGCGGGTGCTGTCTGGGCAGAGTTTTTACGTTCTCCCTGTGACCTGCGTGGGTTTTCTCAGCGATCTATGGTTTCCTTCCCACACTCCAAAGACGTACAGGTTTGTAGGTTAATTGGCTTGGTATGATTGCAAAATTGTCCCCAGTGTGTGTAGGGTAGTGTTAATGTGTGGAGATCGCTGGTCGCTGGGCCAAAGGGCCTGTTTCCATGCTGTATCTCTAAATTAAACTGAACAGATCAGTCTCAATAATGGTCTCAATCCGAAACTCCGCCCAATTCTTCTCTCCTGAGCTGCTGCCCGTCCCGCTGAGTTACTCCGGCATTTTGTGTCTACCTTAAACAAAGCAGCCCTTGGATTGGCATTTCATTCACCATCATTAATTCCCATCTCGACCAGATTACTGGAGAGTGTGCCATCTATTAAGCACACTACAGTTCCTCACTCAAGCTGATGTGACCACACCGCATACATGAGGAGGAACAAAGGTATCAGGGACAAGTCAACAACACCACCTGCAGATTGTCCTCCATGTTGCATGCCTCTGAGACTTGGACATTTATTTGCTCTTTCGTCATTGTTGGGTCCTGGAACACCGTACTCTAAGGTCAGAAGGACTGCAGCCGTTCAAGAACTAGATGGACTTTTTGGGTAACATGGATGATGGGCCCAAGGGCTTGTTCCTGTGCTGTATCACTCCATGATGCTAAGAAGGCGACTCACCACCCTTTTCTTAAGGGCAGTGACACCCAAATCCCCTCAAAATGAATGAAAAGAGCTGCTGCAGTGATTCCATTAGCACTCCCGGTACTTCAGCCGCTGTGAGTGAAAAGGTTTGCCAGCTAATGCAGACAATGCCCCTTGAATCATTGCATTCAATAACTTAGAAGTTAGATATTTGAATTTAATTAACTGGAAAAAAGTGCTTCATGACTATATGGTGCTTCCAGTAGATAAATGGCTTCAGACTGACGTGATAAAATTGGCCACTAACTTGGCATGTTGCCCATTTATGAAGTTGCTGGAAATCGAACGCAGAGTGGCATGCAAAGCAGGCAGTGATCTGATGGTGTCAGCTTCCACCATCAGATTAGCCTTAAATACATCCTGTCCACTTCAAACCTTGCACTTCTGAGAAACAACCAATTTACAGCTGGGCATTTGTAGTCCGCACGTGGATATTATTTAAATATCGGCCCCTTCAAATGTAAATTTTACCAACTGTTTGTGAAGCAATGTTGAGACAAAGTTGTGCAGAGTCATTTTGTTTTTCCTTTCACTGTTACCAATTGTCAGGGGGGAAAGGCTCCTTGTTCCTAGATACAGGCATGGACAGGTACATGGGTAAGACATGTTTGGAGGGATATGGACCTGGTGGGACTATGGTAGCTGGGACATGTTGGCCGGTGCAGGCAAGTTGGGCCGAAGTGCCTGTTTCCAGTCATAGGAATTGGAGATTCACATGGATAATGGGTCTCCAATCCAACACTTTGACCCGAGCCTTTGCTTTGGCATCATGCTTTACCTACACACCATTGCACCAATGCTCAATGACAGTGGCGAATGGGTGTGATATGAGCAAATGCTGCGAGGAGTCACAAAGGCAGAGCCTAATATGGAGCCTAATAATGCCCTGCTGGAAATCTGACATGAACAGAAAATGCTGGAAACACTCGCTAGGTCAGGTGGCATCAGTGGAAAGCGAACCAGGGTTAATGTTACAGATCATCACCTGAAGCATTGACTGCTTCATTTTCCATTGATGCTGCCTGGCCTGCCGGGCATTTCTAATATTGTCTGTTTTTACAATGGAGGAGTGGACATTGTGATTTTCTGGAGTTGAATGGAATATAACTGTGAATTTGCACCTCATTTTTGTTCTGAAATGTTTTGTGTATGTGGTGTAGTGCTGTGGTGCCTGAGCCATCCCTTTGGGCTGAATACAACACATGAAGGCAGGGAATACTTCTACAGGCATTGTTCTACCACTTGTCCTTTACCTAAGCTATAGTAACTCTCACTTCACGTGCCAACATGTGGGAGAGAATCGCAATGAAATCCAAACATGTGATATCCACACTGATATCCCTGCACAAGCCGGTATTGCAATCAGTTGGCTGACTTGCTCCAAAATAATCACAATTGGTTTCACTGTAGGTATGGCTTGTGCAGGGACATTGGTATAGTCTATATGAGCAGCCACTGATACAACTGTGAGAATGCATTTGTACAATGCGCTGGTATTAACAGCCAGGCCCTAGGCCACCTTCCCATGTGTGACACATCCCCACTCCCATGAACCATGGGGATTTACAACAACGCAGCATGGTGGCGCAACGGTAGAGTTGCTGCCTTACAGCGCTTGAAGAGGTTAATTGGCATGGTATAAGTGTTAAATTGTGTGTGTAGGATAGTGTTAGTTTGTGTGGATCGCTGGTCAGTGTGGATCCTGTGGGACAAAGTGCCTTTTTTCCTCGCTGCATCTCTGAACTAAACAAAACTAAACACAGATGCTGGAATTTTGAGCAAGTCACAGTGTTGGAATGACTCGGCAGTTCAGGTAGCATCTGTGGAGGGAATGGATAGATGATGCTTTGGTTCTGAAGAAGGGCCCCCGACCTGAAACTTTGCCTATCTGTTCCCTCCACAGATGCTGCCTGACCCACTGAATTACTCCAGCACTTTGTGTTTTGAATGGGGATTTACATGTTGTCATGTTGTCCTTGACTGCAGTCTTCTTGTTCTTAGATGTTCTAAGAATAAGATAGCCTTTGTGAATCATATTCCAACTGGTCTTAAGCCCAATGCAGAAAATATCCCTAAGTTTGAAATTACATGTTCACAGTCATTTTTACAATCTATTATTTATTTAGATTGTCATGGAAGGTATCATTTTATCTCGGCTTTCTGAAGGAAATTCCATTCATGGTAATTCATTAAAGTTATTCAGCAAGGTTTAAGCATTTAAGTTATTTTCCTCAAATGCCCTGAGATACTGAAGCACAATAACTGACCCCTGATAGGATTCCTCATATCAATAGACTTGTAATTTTTCATGAAGATTAGCGTAGGAATTTGTGAAAGCTCTCAGATGGTTTTTCCTTAAAATCTTGATTTTTTTTCTCCCCATTTTCTGGTCTCAACAGCCACACCTTGCATCAAAGCCATCAGTCCCAGTGAGGGATGGACTACCGGAGGGGCCACAGTCATCATCATCGGAGATAATTTCTTCGATGGATTACAAGTCATATTCGGCACCATGCTGGTCTGGAGTGAGGTACGTGAAGGAACTGTATATATACTGACAATTTAACAATCATCATTGTCTCTCCCTGTTCCGCTTTGCTCACTCTATACTTTCTCTCTCTTTTCTCTCCTCTCTCTCCTCTCTCTCTCCATCCTCTCTCTCTCTCTCTCTCTTTCTCTTCTCACTGTCGCTCTTTAATCTCTCTCCCTCTCTCCTCTTCTCTCTCTCTCTCTCTTCTCTCCCTGTCTCTCTCTGTCTCACTGTCTCTCTCTACTTCTCTCTCTCTCTTCTCCCTCTATCTCTCTCTGTCCTCTCTCTCTGTCTCTCTCCCTCTCTCTCTCTCTCTCTCTCTCTCTCTCTCTCTCTCTCTCTCTCTCTCTCTCTCTCTCTCTCTCTCTCTCTCTCTATCTCTCTCTCTTTCTCTCCCCTCTCTCCTCCCCCTCCTCCCCCTCTCTCTTCTCTCTCTCTCTCTCTCTCTCTCTCTCTCCTCTCTCTCTCTCTCTCTCTCCTCTCTCTCCTCTCTCTCTCCTCTCTCTCTCTCTCTCTCTCTCTCTCTCTCTCTCTCTCTCTCTCTCTGTTCTTGCTCTCCCTCTCTCTTTCCCCTATTCTTTCTTTTTCTCATTTCCCCCTGCCTCTGGTCCTCTGTGCACTGCCTCTTTTACTCTCTTTTTGCCTCCTCCCTTCCTCCCTCCATCTCTCGCTTTCCCTCCTCCACCTCTCCCTCTCCCTCACCCCTCTCCTCCCCCCTCTCCCTCGCTCTCTCCCTCCTTGCCTCTCGCATGTTTCTACGCCCCGTTTTTTGTTACTCCTCAGTCTTGTCGAGCATTTTCTAAAAATCTGAAAATTAGCAGAAAACTCAGTCTGGGTAATGGCAAGGGGGTAAAGCAACATGGTTGAGAGCAGACGAGACGCTGTCTCGGGTGTTGAAAGGGCCGTGCATATGGAGGAAATGTACCAGGGACCGTCATTCCATTCTTTCTCTACATATTCCAAGGGCTATTTTTAGGTGATTGAAAGACGCAATCGAGCAGGAGCTTATACAGCCCTTCGTGACTTTGGTGCCTGTCAGACACGGCCATCCAATTAGTCCAAAGCTTCAGCTCCTACCAGATGGAGTTGTTTTCAGAGCTGGGTGGATTCCACGTGACAAGCTTGCACGGAGTGCTTGACAGTCATGGCCATCCTTGGCTGCATGCACTAAATGAGCGACACAGTTGTAGTTAGGTGACTCTTCTTCAGGTGGATCTTGGAAGCAGTTGCACACTGCAGTGACAGAGGGTGAATTTCTCCCCAAAATTGCTCATTCATTAATTTCCTGCCTATCACTCCCTCCATCGTTTAGTTTAGTTTTTAGTTTAGAGGTACAGCGCGGAAACAGGAGTCCGCACCGCCCAGCGATCCCCACACATTAACACTACCCCACACACACTAGGGACTCATTTCCATTAAAAAAAAACCAAACCAATTAACCTCCAAACCTGTACGTCTTTGGAGTGTGGGAGTGAGGAGGAGGGGGGGGGGGGGGTGCGTACAAACTCCGTACAGACAGCACCCGTAGACGGGATCGAACCCGGGTCTCTGGTGCTGTCAGGTCTCTAAAGCAGCAACTTGACCACTGCGCCCCTGAAGTAATTGATTTCAGGCAAAGTGCAGTTTCACATGTATGACGACCTTATGACCTTCACACACGCGCCAGTGTACGTTTGAGTGTCAGTAAAACTATTTGATATCATAGTGGATATCATAGCTAATCCTGACTGTCTTCATCTGTCAACACCGGGCAGCATCACTGACAACGATCACGAGGATTGGTGCTAGTTGACGTTTGTCACTCCTCCCCATTTAAGACACGGTGGTGTCAAGTTCAACACCCCTGGTTTGTGCCAGCTTCGTCAACAGATTTAGCACAGACACCGGACAGTTTAGTTTCAAATCGAACCTCCGGGAGAGCTTAATTTAAGATGTAAATGCATTCAGAAACAATTACGCACATAACAGTAACAAGAAACACTTGGCACTATAGTCGGATTTAACTTCATAATGTTCTAAGCCACCGTAATAGCAAGCCGCGGCAATCAAAGCTAACGTATATTGGAGCCATTTCTTGCCGATCAATTCTCTCCCTGAAATGGAGAAAGAGGATTTAATGACACAGTTGTTAGCAATTGTCTCACATGTAATTGAGCATATTTTGCGATTCACAGTTTCAAGAATGGGTGTGTAATTTGTCAGTGAGGTTTGGCCAAATCATCCAACATTCAACTATTTTACTTCCCCACAGCCATCAGGCTATTAAACTCGGCTCGGACAAAACTCTGAACATTAATAGCCCATTATCTGTTATTTGCACTTTATCAGTTTATTTATTCATGTGTGTATATATTTATATAATGGTATATGGACACACTGGTCTGTTCTGTAGTAAATGCCTACTATGTTCTGTTGTGCTGAAGCAAAGCAAGAATTTCATTGTCCTATCAGGGACACATGACAATAAACTCTCTTGAATCTTGAATCTTGAATTTTAGACGCAAAATGCTGGAGCAACTAACTGGGTCAATCTCTGAAGAGAAGGAATAAGTGGCGTTTCAGCTCGAGATCCTTCTACAGCCAACTATTTTACACAGTATGCCTCATTGTCACCTTCCCCTAGCTAACAATGATCTATTCTACATTTTCCTTCAGCTTCGACCCCTTTGATCTCTCATTTTTCACACCTTACCCTTCCATATCTCTCGTTTCCCTCTCCCCGTCTCTCAGCCTGAAGAAGGGTCTCGACCCGAAACGTCACCCATTCCTTCTATCCAGAGATGCCGCCTGTCTCGCTGAGTTACACCAGCATTTTGTGTCTGTCCCGACGTCTCTGGCCGCCCACAGGCGTGGGGGTGGGTGGGGGAGGAGCACCCGAGACAGCGCCGGAGAGCCGGGATCGATCCTGACTGCGGATGAGGCGCAGGTCTGTGTCCAGGGCTGCCGAGAGTGTTTTGCCACGTCTCCCTCCTCCAATCACCGCGCTCTACCCTCAGTCCCACCCACCCCCTACTTCCGCCTCTGACCGACACCTCCCTCCTCCAATGATCGCACTGAATCATTATGTCCTGCCCCCATTGCCTGCTGACGGACGTCTCTTTCGTCCAATCGGCGCCCTCGATCAGCAGTCCCACCCCCACTGTCTCGCGGGGAAAGCGGAGATTTCACCGGGATTTAAAATCCGGATTACAAAGACTGGGGGGGATCGTCCCCCACCTCTCAAAACAGGGGGGGAACGTGTCCCCCCCTGGCACCCCAGGGATTTCCACCCTTGGTCGTGAAAGTGGGACAGGCCCTTCAGGTGTTTGATCCTGAGTCTTAGTGTCAGTTTCAGTTTTGTTTATTGTCATGTGTATCGAGGTATAGTAAAGCTATCCAGGCAGTGGAAAGACAATACATGATTACAATCGAGCCATGTACAGTGTATAGATATGTGACAAGGGAATAACCTTTAGTGCGAGGTAAAGCCAGTAAATAACGATCAAAGATAGTCCAAGGGTCACCAATGAGGTAGATGGGAGTTCAGGATTGCTCTCTGGTTGTGGTAGGATGATTCAGTTGCCTGATAGGCAGCGTGAGGTATAAATGGAGTCAATGGAAGGGAGGTTGGTTTGTGTGATGGTCTGGGCTGCGTCCACAATTCACTACAATTTCTTGCCGTCTTGGAGCTGCATCCCGATAAAATGCTTTCTATGACGCATCTGTAGGAGTTGGTGAGAGTTGTCGGACTTGCTAAGCTCTATTGACACATGGCATCAATGGGTGGTTGAGAAGTGTCTGCTGATGCCCCATGTTATCCGTGAAGAGAGAAAATGTCAAGGATATAGCAGTGCCTAACGCATGGCGCTGCATTCGGGTTGATCTTGGAGTACAAATTAAGTTATATATATCCACACTCCCCATATATAACTGGTTGGAAATCCATACATGACTAATTGTAGATCGAAATGGTAAATTAGTGTTGCCACGGGGCATGTGGCTGCGATAATCATTTAGTTTAGTTTAGTTGATTGTCACGTGTACCGAGATACAGTGTAAAGCTTTTGTCGCCTGTCAACTAGTCAGCGGGAAGACAGTACATGATGATAATGGAGCCATCCACAGTGCATATGTCAGGTGTACTGTGTACAATCATACTCTCACTGCTACTGTGTGTGCCCATTAGCCATCATGGCTGGATGTTGGCAATCCCCAGAATTCTAGTCAGTTCACGCTATCTAGACATTCATAAGTCAACCTGCAAATAACAATATTTATGGAAATATTCCAATGGCCATAGATTCTGCAACTCCGCAAGAGAACATTTCTGTGGGCTATCCTTGCCAGTTTCACAACTCTGATCACGTCAAGTTGCTCTTCCTGGGAAATTAACAATGCCCACATGATCTACTGGGTCAGCATCGGACAGGGTGTAGTATCTGACCCTCTTATTAAGGACCACTCTCCCACCTGAGCACCCCAGGCCACCTCCATTCTTACTGGCTCCCTCTATCATGTTGTTATTGTATTTCTTGTCGTTACTCTTCTTCATACTTTGCATTGACTTTGCTGTTCCTTTATTTTAGCTCCATATTTATTTGCCCTTTGTTTGTTTCTACCCTGACCAATACCACCATCCCTTTGGTCTCTCTTGGCATCACTTTCATTTTTCCCCTCTTTTTGTCTCCTCTCTAATTTCTCTCTGAGCTGTCTCATCCCCTCCTCCCTCTCTTATCCCTCTCCTCCTCCCTCCCTCCCTCTCCTTCTCCTCCCTCTCCTCTCCACCTCCCTCTCCCTCTCCCTCTCTGTCTCTCTCTCCCTCTCTCTCTCTCTCTCCCTCTCCCTCTCCCTCTACCTCTCCTCTCTCTCTCTCTCTCTGTCTCTCTCTCTCTCTCTCTCTCTCTCTCTCTCTCTCTCTCTCTCTCTCTCTCCCTCCCTCCCTCTTTCCCTCTCCCTTTCTCCCGCTCCCCTTCTCTCTCTCTCCCTCCCTCTCTCCTCTCCCTCTCTCCCCCTCCACCTCCCTCTCTCCCCTCTCCCTCTCCCCTTCCCCCTTCTCCCTCTCCCTCTCTCCTCTCTCCCCCTTCTCCCTCTCCCTCTTCCCCCCTTCACCCTCTCTTCCTTCTCCCTCTCCCTCTTCCACCCTTCTCCCTCTCTCCCTTCTCCCTCTCCCTCTCCCCTTTTCCCTATTACATCCTCCCCCCCCTACTCCCTCTCCCTCTCCCCTCTCCCTCTCCTCTCCCCCATCCCCCCCCCCCCTCCCCCCCACTCCCCCCCTCCTCCTCTCTCTCTCTCTCTCTCTCTCTCTCTCTCTCTCTCTCTCTCTCTCTCTCTCTCTCTCTCTCTCTCTCTCTCTCTCTCTCTCTCGCTCTCTCTCTCCCACACCCTCTCCCCTCCCCCTCCCTCTCTTCTCTCCCCCCCCTCTCTCTCTCTCCTCCCTCCCTCTCTGTGTTTCTCTACATATTTCTGCCCCATCTATTCCTTGTGTTCTCCCCATGTTTCTGTTTTCCTCACTCTATCCTGGTGACCACCCCCTGGGCTGCGAGAGGCAGACATATGGCAGCAATTTCCATTTGAATGACACCCTCTGGCCGTTCTTGTAAACCTCAGACTGGCAAAATTCACCTCTCGCTCCTAAGCCTGGGGCCCACCCAGCGCCATATGTTAACAAAAGAGAAACGTGAATGGCTTAATATCCTCAGTGTAGGCAGCGAAGGGATAGATCGGAGTTTGTATTATTTATGTTAACGATGACCTCCCTAACCCCACGAGCCCTGGAAGAGTTTCAGATTATAACACCCAGTGACTGGAGCCTCTAAGTATTCACAAGCCTGTATTGGCTTTGACTCGGATATGAGATTTATGCAAAGGAAAGCTTGTTTTTCATTAAATTGGGCATGAGTGATGATTATTTCCACATTCCCCTAATTGTCCCTGTTAATAAGTATTGTTCTTTCCAGTGACGTTTTATTCATGCACGCATCACACTGGGGAAGAATGGAATTATTTTCCTGCTGATATAATAAGGATTTTTTTGATGAGTGAAATTGACTTTGCTTTATGGAAATATTCAAATGGAGTGTATGTTCTCTTTTCTCATCCACCAGTTATGTACTTTGCTTCTTTTCTCAAAATTTATAGTTGAAAAAATGAGTTTAGCAGGGGATTTCCTTTGATGTTTTCACAGTAAACAGGAGTTCCCAGTCTGCCAATGTGCACCTTTTACTGAGGGATTTCCTAAGGCCACTGACAGATGAGGTTGAAAGTTACAAGTGTAATACCATTGTTACAATTTTTTTACCTGATACTTTTCTTTCCCAATACCCGAGCCATGTCCTTACACGATGGCAACTGGTAAAGTAATGCAATGGCTGCAGACCAAGCACCTGTCCATAGAGTTGGGTGAAATTCGACTGGGTAATGCAGCTATTTCCTTACTGTAAATTCATTCATTCCCAGGATAGCAAACAACAAGATAGACACAAACAGCTGGAGTAACTCAACAATGATGACTTTTTCTGAGGCGCAACTTTCATCATTGTTCAACTTCTGTCAAGGCAAAGTTATACTTCACCCTCGTTAGACCACATCTGGACTAGGCAGTTGCAGCATGGGACCCATACACAAATAAAAACATTTCTTCCATCGAACGTGTCCAAAGACAGGCAGCTCGATTTGTTACTAACACCTATGAGAGAGAAGCGAGTGTTATCAAACTTCTGAATTCACTGGGGTGGAACCCTCTCCAAGACAGACGTGAAGCTCACCGTTTGACCTGTTTTTTACAAAATGGTCAGCTCGGCATAAATGACCAAACCTACACCGAACCCAAACTTATTAGGAACAGACGAGGGCATTCGATCCAATTTGAGATTCCAGCTACCAAGACAGATGTGTACAGCAATTTATTCTTTCCCCGCACAATTAAAGCATGGAATAGTCTTCACCTTATCATAGTTACCCAACCAGATGCAACTAAATTTAAGGCAGCTCTTTCTTCCCAAGAACCCTTTCTGGCTTAAGTCCTCCCTCCTTCACCTCCAGTTTAAATTCCATTGGAATATTTTTGGAGGACCGGGAAACCAAGAACCAACCCTGAACCAAGACAGCATATCTGGAGAAAAGATTACTTTTAGACAAAATTCCCAGATGGTTTTTAAATGCTGAGACAGTGGAGTCTGGAGATATTGAAATTGTGGTCAGAACCCTTCTTCAGACTGATGAAGTATGAGTATAATATTTATAATCTGTGCAGAGTTTGAGTGTTCTCCCCGTGACCACGTGGGTTTTCCCCGGGTGCTCCGGTTTCCTCCCACACTCCAAAGATGTACTGGTTTGTAGGTTAATTGGTTTTGGTAAAGTCTGTAAATTGTCCCCAATGTGTAGGATAGTTTTGATGTACTTGGATCGCCTGTCTGCGCGGACTCAGTGGGCCAAAGGGCCTGTTTCCGCGCTGTATCTCTAACCTAAATGTAATAGGAGCACACGGAGGCTTTCCAGCCCATTGAGCCTCAGATGCTGCCTGACCTGCTGAGCTCCTCCATAGTTTCTTGACTCTTAAAGGTTGTTCAGTTCAGAAGTGCTCGGTGTGATACTGTAACTTGCATGGAAATATGTCTCTGTTTCACACGCTGAAATTCGTACAGTTATGGAAAGCCATGCAAATGATACAGTGCTGGTGGATGGCCTGACTGCAGAAAGGGCAGAGGCATTCAGACAGGATGCTTCTGCCAGTGTGCCGACAGGGAGCTGGATGGAGTGTATGTTCTCTTTTCTCATCCACCAGTTATGTACTTTAGCACATATCCACATGTGTGCATATGTGTGTGTGCAGTGTGTACGTATATCCATTGATATATCTGAGTTTGTGTGGGACTGGATGTGTGAGTGCACACTTGGTAGGTATGTTGCAAAACCTACCTGAATCGTCGTGGAGAATCTGCCCCAGCCCGTGTGCGCGATTTTGGCGCTGTTTAGAGGGGGCGGGTTTAAAACGCGATTTTTACTAGGCTGTTCCAATCGAAGATGTTCAGCCTAGTAAATCATTAACGAAAAATCACTGAAAGACCCCGTCGCAAAAGGTATTATTAGTTTTATAGGCCTCGAATAATAGTTATAATAGTTTTCTCACTCTCTCAACCCGCGGCCTCTCGCAGCCCCAGGGTTTTATAAAGTAAACAATTAAAGGTATGTACCTTATTTTTACATTAAAAGGGGCTTCTTAAGACCCCTTTATACAAAGTTTACTATAGCGAGTAGCTCATTTTGGGCTCTTTATATCCTGCAGTATTTGTCTGGGCATTTAAGGGCACAAATCCAGCGCAATGTGAACGTTCTAAACCAGCGCGTTCACAGGAACCCACTAGAAAGCTGATTTAAAATGGACTTTAATTTACTGCAATTGAACACTAAATTCCTTCCATTTGGCCTATAAATTGATGTAAATGAGATTTAAAAATCATGTTTTATTGTGAATTATTTGTGAATATTATTTGGGCACTTAGGCTATTTAAAAATGTTAATCATTTATTAAGAAATGGATAGATGTTTAGATCTAGTAATTGAAGTTTGAAATTAGCTACAATTGGGTAACTAACTAATTATATGCTTAAAATTCAGGTCATCCAAGTAAGATTATTTTATATTTGTTTCAGAATGGTTCAATCCATGATAACTGAAAATTTCATTCAGTTCTCTTAATTTTTAAGAAGGTTATGGGCTTTTGACTGTCCATGATCACAGCTTTTTTGTTATGTCCATAGAAAATCAATAGGGAACAAGATGCTAATTTCTGAGTATGAAAATGGCCATAACTTTTTTATTACTTGAGATATGAAAGTGAATTAGGTGTCAAATTAAACTTATTTTTATGCTTTATCTGATGGGATAAATTGCAGACTTGAATTTTTTAATCTCAAAATTTTGTAACATTGCTACATTTGGGTGCATATTTATGTCAGTGTTTGTGTGTTTGCTTGTGTCAGTGTTTGTGTGGTTTATATGAGTATATATGTGTGTGTTTGTGTGTATGTCCCTCTGCACGTGTTTCGTGTGTGTGTGTGTGTGTGTGTGTGTGTGTGTGTGTGTGTGTGTGTGTTGTGTGTGTGTGTGTGTGTGTGTGTGTGTGTGTGCATACCAAGCAGAAAATGTGATCTTTGAGTGTGTATTTGAGCCCCCAGCTTCATTCACATTGCCGAGTTGGCATCAACAGCTGCACAGTGTTGTACTGACAAACCACCTGAGGATGGGTACACAAGGTCCATGACTCGGAGGTGGAGGATTTGTAATGGGATGTCCACTGTGAATTTCTTTGTAACGTTGCTGTCTGATGTAAAGCCCAACCTTGCAGCTGAGAAAAGTGAAAAGCAAAACAAATTACAGATGTTGGAAATCTAAAACAAAATCATTGGAAATGCTCAAATGGCAGCAGTAGAGCTACTGCGTTGCAGCACCAGAGACCAGGGTTCGATCCCGACTACGGATGCTGTCCGTATGGAGTTTGTACGTTCTCCCCGTGACCGCATGGGTTTTCTCCGAGATCTTCGGTTTCCTCCCACACTACAAAGACGTACAGGTCTGTATGTCAATTGGCTTGGTATGAATGTAAATTGCCCCTGGCGTGTGCAGGATAATGTTAGTGTGTGGGGATTGCTGGTTAGCGTGGACTAAGTGGGCCGAAGGGCCTGTTTCTGCACTGCATCTCTCAACTAAATAAACTAAATCAAATGCTCAATGGGTCAGATCTGTGGAGGAAAAGCAGACTTAAATTTTCAGGTCAGAGGCCTGGTCACACTCTGCGCTCACAAATGGTCCCTGATCCGAGTCATTAAAGAGTCTGTCCCACGAGTATGTGACTGCATGCGGCAAGCGTGACCTAACGTGGTCACTTGAGCCGTACGGCCTCGTGGGGCAGGACCCACTTTGATCACCGGAGCCGTATGGAGTTGTGCGGAGCTGATCCCGACATCGCGCGGGGCTCCGAAAAACTGACACTGTCCAAAAATTCCGCGCGGCAACGACCTGCCGGCCCGCAGCCGCATGGAGGCCATACGCACCGCATCGACAGGGCATGCGCAGCCTCTTGACAGCGTACGCTTTCGCTCGAATTCACGTCAACTCGTACGGGATAATTCGACCTCCGCGCGGCCCCCGCTTCCGGTTTGGTCGCGCTTGCCGCATGCAGTCGCATGCTCGTGGGACAGGCCCTTAACTCTGTCTCTCTTTCCCATTTAGCAAGGTTTTAGCTTTGATCCTTGCAATCATCCTCTGCAGCTTTGGGTCATTAGCTCTAGTGGGACTGATGATGCATCCTTCAAGTCGAATCAAGTCAAGTCAGTCCGAAGAAGGGTCCCGACCTAAAAGGTCACCCGTTCCTTCTATACAGAGATGCTGCCTGTCCCGCTGAATTACCCCAGCTGTTTGTGTCTATCTTTAAGGCAAGACAAGTTGAGTTTATTTTGATACTCACATGTACGGTGAGGCAGAGGAACAGTGACAATACTACTTGCAGCAGCATCAAACGATCATAGACTCAGACAGCACACAAAACATCAATTACATTTAATTTGTCAAGACAGTATGAGAGAAATACAATGCAAAAAAAAAAATTCATTAGTGCAAAGCACAATTAGAACAAACAAGTCCATGGTGGCAGACACAAAAAACTGGAGTAACTCAGACAGCATCTATGGAGAAAAGGAATAGGTGACTTTTCAGATTGAGCCCCATCTTTAGACTTCTGCTTGACCCAAAACGAGGCCTATTCCTTTTCTCCAGAGATGCTGTCTGACCTGCTGAGTTACTCCAGCTTTTTGTGTCTATCTTCGGTTTAAAACAGCATCTGCAGTTCCTTCCTACCCAAGCCCATGGTGGTGCCGGAGATGTTTTGCAGTGTTCTGTTGAGTTGGTTGGGATACTCTGTGTACAGTGCATTCAGAAAGGGTCCCAACCCCAAACCTCGCCTATTTCCTTCGCTCCATAGATGCTGCCTCAGCCGCTGAGTTTCTCCAGCATTTTTGTCTACCTTCGATTTTCCAGCATCTGCAGTTCTTTCTTAAACAGAAAGTATTCAGACCCCTTCACTTTTTCCACATTTTGTTACGTTACAGCCGTATTTTAAAATGGATTAAACTTTTTTTTATCATCAATCTACACACAATACCCCAGAATGAAGAAACAAAAACAGGTGTTTAGAAATTTTTGCAAAGTAATTAAAAATAAATAACTGAAATATCACATTTGCATAAGTATTCAGAACCTTTGCTATGACACTCAAAATTGAACTTAGGTGCATCCTGGTTCCATTGATTATCCTTGAGATGTTTCTACAACTTGATTGGAGTCCACCAGTTGTAAATTAAAGTGATTGGACATGATTTGGAAAGGCACACACCTGTCTATATAAGGTCCCACAGTTGTCAGTGCATGTCAGAGCAAAAAACCAAGCCATGAAGCCAAAGGAATTGGCCGTAGACCTCCGAGGTAGGATTGTGTCGAGACACAGATCTGGGGAAGGGTATAAAACAATTTCTGCAGCATTGCAGGTCCCGAAGAGCACAATGGCCTCTGTCATTCTTAAATGAAGAACTTTGGAACCACCAGGACTCTTCATAGAGCTGGCCGTCTGGCCAAACTGAGCAATCGGGGGAGAAGGGCCTTGGTCAGGGAGGTGACCAAGAACCCGATGGTCACTCTGACAGAGCTTCAGAGTTCCTCAGTGGAGATGGGAGAACCTTCCAGAACCAACTCTGCAGCACTCCACCAATTCAGGCCTTTATGGTAGAGTGGCCAGGTGGAAGCCACTTCTCAGTAAAAGGCACATGACAGCCTGCTTGGACTTTGCCAAAAGGCACCTAAAGGACTCTCAGACCACGGGAAACAAGATTCTCTGGTCTGATGAAACCAAGATTTCTTTCAAGAAACCAAGAAACTCTTTGGCCTGAAGGCCAAGCATCACGTCTGGAGGAAACCAGGCACCGCTCATCACCTGACCAACACCATACCTATGGTGAGGCCTGGTGGTGGCAGCATCATGCTGTGGGGATGTTTTTCAGCAGCAGGAACTGGGAGACTAGTCAGGATAGAGGAAAAGATGAACGGAGCAAAGTACAGAGAGATCCTTGATGAAAACCTGCTCCATAGCGTTCAGGACATCAGACTGGGGCGGAGGTTCACCTTCCAACAGGACAACGACCTTAAGCACACAGCCAAGACAACGCAGGAGTGACTTCATGACAAGTCTGTGAATGTCCTTGAGTGGCCCAGCCTGAGCCCGGACTTGAACCCGATCGAACATCTCTGGAGAGGAGAGACCTGTAAATAGCTGTGCATCGACGCTCCCCATCCAACCTGACAGAGCTTGAGAGGATCTGCAGAGAAGAATGGGAGAAATTACCCAAATACAGGTGTGCCAAGTTTGTAGTGTCATACCCAAGAAGACTTGAGACTGTAATCACTGCCAAAGGTGCCTCAACAAAGTACTGAGTAAAGGGTCTGAATACTTATGTAAAAGTGATATTTCAGTTATTTCTTTTTAAATACTTTTCAAAAATTTCTAAACACCTGTTTTTGCTTTTTTTTAATTATGGGGTATTGTGTGTAGATTGATGATTTAAAAAAAAGAATTTAATACATTTTAAAATAAGGCTGTAACGTAACAAAGTGTGGAAACAGTGAAGGGGTCTGAATACTTTCTGAATGCACTGTAGCTGGATAGAAGCCTTCCCCTGTCTGGACCAGCATGTGAAGAACTGGGCATGCGGGTGAGAGCGTGAACATGGACCTTGCTAGGAGAGTAGTTGCTTCAGGATGGCAAAGCTAAGCAGGATACATGTAAGGTTAACATTGACAATGGGCGGGATTGGGAAGGTTGAACGGCAGGCAAGTTTTCAATTTAAATGTAATTATGCTTAGATTTGTACCTGATAAGGGCCTGTTTATCTGGCAGTGCAGGCTGTATAGAGGCTGATAAGGAGTGTCTTTGCCTGGCTGATATTGATCACGGGGTCCCTTGGTACTGATCGGGCTACTAAATTAAGTGTTCCACACATGCTGATTGCAGCACCCGGAAGGTACTCCTGAGCAACTGTGACTGATTGTCTCAAGTCGATTTGCAAATTAACTGCTGGAAAGGTTCTTCGTATCGGTGCAAAGTTAAACATTCTTTCTCATGCAAAAACATTTTGCCATCGTTGTCACTGGGACTCGTGAAGCGTGCAGTGTGGGAGTGCAGAGCTTGATGTTCAGTCTGCTTAAACTGCGAGGGATGTCCACTGTTGTACTAATGAATGATTCAGTGCTTCCAAGCAATAACTGACATACAAGCCTGATGCCGGGAGATTGTACAACTGACACTGGGGATACTAGACTGACCCGGGGCGAATGCAGGGCTGAGAAGCAATTAAAGAATTAAAGGACGTTCCTTGGGGAAGGAGATGAGGAGGAATTTATTTAGTCAGAGGGTGGTGAATATGTGGAATTATTTGCCACAGAAGGCTGTGGAGGCCAAGTCAATGGATATTTTTAAGACGGGGATAGATCGATTCTTAATTAGTACGGGTGTCAGGGGTTATGGGGAGTAGGCAGATGCATGGAGTTAGGAGGGAGAGATAGATCTGCCATGATTGAACAGTGTAGTAGACTTGATGGGCCGAATGGCCTAATTCTGCTCCTATCACTATTATGACCTTATGACAATGGGCTGTACAGGACTGACACTGGGCAATCGATGAAAGACGCTGTTTTGTGCAAAATTGACACTGAGGGGATACAGGGCTGACTAGGGAATAAAGGGCTAACATAGCGAGATGCAAGGCTGAAACTGGGGTGTATTGGACTGAGATTTGGATGCATAGTACTCACGTTGGGGTGCACAGGACTGACATTGGAGGGTGCAGCACTGGCACTGGAACAGCTCCAACCAAGACCACAAGATGTTGCAGTGAATTGTGGACGCAGCCCAGACCATCATACAAACTAACCTCCCTTCCGCGGACTCCATTTATACCTCACGCTGCCTCGGGAAGGTCAGAAATATAATCAAGGATGAGCCGCACCCTGGCCACTCCCTCTTCTCCCCTCTCCCATCAGACAAAAGGTATAAGAGTGTGGAAACGCACACCTCCAGATTCAGGGACAGTTTCTTCCCAGCTGTTATCAGGCAACTGAATCATCCTACCACAACCAGAGAGCAGTGCTGAACTACTATCTGCCTTATTGGTGACCCTCAGACTATCTTTGTTTGGGCTTTACCGGTTTTACCTTGCACTAAACGTTGTTCCCTTATCATGTATCTACACACTGTAAATGGTTCAATTGTAATCATGTATTGTCTTTCCGCTGACTGGAGAGCTTTTCACTGTACCTCGCTACAGATGACAATAAACTGAACTGGACTGAGGACTGAGGTGTGGGGCTGCTGGATTGATACTGGGGTGTACAGGAATGACATTGAGGACATGGAGTCACACTGGAAGATTAAACACTGGTACTTTGCGATAGATACAGGACTGATGTTACCAACACACGAGGCATGGTGGGGTATAATGGACTGATACTGGGTTGTATAGCAAAATATTCACATGCCTCATAGAGACTGAGACAGGCAGAATGGCTTTACGTATTAAGGAAATATTGGAGACATTGAGGAAATAGTTTGTGTGTGCCTTGTGTGAAATAAAGTGTTGCAATTATTAATAGGACTGAAATCCAATAAATCGCACAAATCTGATGATCTAAATCTAAAGCTTTTAGAGAGATGACTGTGGAGATAATGGATGCAGTGTTTATCATTTCCCAAAATTTCATAGATTCTAAAGCAGTTCAAATGGAAGGTTGAAAATGTAACTCCCATTATTTGGGAAAGGAGGGAGAGTGATACTATAAATCCACAGGCAAGTTGGACTGATGTCTGCATTAGAAAATTACGGAAATCTTTTACTAAAGACATATAGCAAAAGTATGTTGTACGGGAAACGGTAGGATCAATCAAACACAAAGGAGAGAATTATGCCTGAAGCCAAAGGAATAGGGGACGTCTTAAACAAATATTTCGCATTGATATTCTCCAAGGATAAGGATGATGGTGGGATCAAGATAGGAATCTAAGGGTTAACTTTTTCACACAAAGGGTGGTGGGTGTATGGAACCCCTGTACAAAACCAAGGCACAAGACATCGCCTCCCCTTGATCTGGTATTTTGTTGGCTCACATGCTTGATCAGTGGTGTTTTATCACTAATGTTTTATTATTATTAATGTTCAGTGTTTTCTGAGTCATTTGTAACTGTCACTGTATGTCATGTTGTTACTTGTGGGTGGAGCACCAAGGCAAATTCCTTGTATGTGAATACTTGGCCAATAACTTACTTACTTACTTACAAGCTGCCAGAGGAGGTATTGGAGTACTATCCCAACATTTAAGAAACAGTTAGACAGGTCCATGGATAGGACGGGTTTGGAGGGATGTGGACCAAAATCGGGCAGGTGGGACCAGTGTGGCTGGGACATGTTGGCTGGTGTGGGCAAGTTGGGCCTGTTTCCATGCTGTATCACTCTGTGTGGCCCCAAAGGGCCACACTGTATCACTCTAATGACTCTAAGATGGGTATGTTGATATTCAATCACATGTTAATGTTAAGGACGACAATATGTTTGGTCTCTTGAAAAATATTAAGGAGGATAGGACCCTCCTGAGCATGATGGAAACTATCACGGGACATTGAAGGAGGCGATGTCTTGTGCCTTGTCAAGGAGATTTGTATTCTCTTTAGCCATAAGTAATGACCCAGAACACTAGAGAGTAACAATGTTGTTTCTTTTTAGAAGAAGGATAACAGGAAGAACCCGGAAAATTGTAGGGTCGCGAACCGTACATTAGTTGCAGGGAATTTACTGGAGATGATTCTGAAGGGTCGGGTTTATTCATCTTTGCAAAAGTAAGGACTTATTAGGCAAGGTCAGCATGGCTTTGTGCAGGGGAGCAACTGTCTCACAAAACTGCCTGAGTTTTTCTCGGAAGGGATGAAGATTATTGTCAAGATTAGGGCCATTCCTTCATGGAGTTTAGTAAAATCTGGTAGTGTCGTCCAAAAAAGATGAACTCACACGGGATCCACAGCGCGTTGGTAAATTCCCAAAACCATCAGCTCTTGAACACTACAAACATCAACTGAACTATCAACTACAAACCGTCTTGGTTTCACTGACAACGTTGGCCATTTTTGTACTGATATTGGGGTTTTAAACATATTGATTTTGTCCCTATGATATTATTTATGAGTCCTGTGTTAACAGACCTATTCTGCTGCTGCAAATAAGAATTTAATATTTCTGTTTTTGGTGCATATGACAATAAAACACTCTTGACCCCCATCTCGATACAAATTAGTGGCCATAGAAGACCGAGGTTAGTGGTGGAGTCTTTTTCCCACTGTGGGTCTGCGATCAATGGTGTTCCACAAGGGTCACTGCTGGGACCTCTGTGGTTTGTGATGTATAAAAATGACATGGATGAAAATGTAGGCGATCTGACTAGTAGTAATAATAATAATAATAACAACGACTTTATTGATCCACTTGGGGAAATTCAGATGTCCAGAAGCCAACAACCAACACACCCACACATTCAGAATGAAAGCAGACAAAAAATACATAAAATACAATATGGACAATACCTGAAAGCAATAAATACTTAAAATGACCCAACGATTAAAAATGCAAAAACGCATACCCCTACAGCCTAGCGGTCAGTATTATAAAATCTAATGGCTGCAGGGGTGAAGGATCTCCTGGACCGCTCCGTTCTACAGCGCAGGGAGAGGAGTCAGTTGTTCCGTGTGCTCCTCTGACCCTCCAGAATTTCATGGAGGGGGTGCCCGGATTTGTCGAGGATGACCTGTACCTTGCTCCTCATACAGCTCTCAAGCACATCCACCACAGAGTCCACTCTCCCCCCTCCTCCCAAGCACTGAGATAGCTTGTTTTACCTGCTTGTCCAACTTCTTGCTGTTTTTAGCACTGATATTGTTGCCCCAGCAGACAACAGCGTAGAAAATGACACTTGCAACCCCAGTCTAGTAAAACAAGTACAGCATTTCATTGTGCACATTGAAGGATCTGAGCCTTCTGAGGAAAAAGAGTCTCCTCTGTCCTTTTTAAGTATGCAAGAAACGGGTATGCTGAGCTATGCATACTGAGGGAGGTTGTCAAATAATACAGCATAGTACAGTTGAGTTGGATATATGGACAGAGAAATCACAGATGGAGTGAGGTGTTGCGTTTTGGTAGGTCAAGTAAGAGGAAAGTATACAGTAAATGGCAGGAGACTTAGAAACAATGATGTACCCAATGGATCCTGGGGTGTAAGTCTATAGCTTCCTAAAAATGGCAACACAAATGGAAATGGTGGTGAAGAAGGGGCACAGCAAGCTAGTCTTTTATGATCAGAGCCTTGTGTATAAGACACAAAAAGCTGGAGTAACTCAGTGGGACAGGCAGCGTCTCTGGAGAGAAGGAATGGGTGACATTTCGGGTCGAGACCCTTCTTCAGAAGAAGCTCCGGTGAGTTACTCGAGCCTTTTGTGTCTATCTTGGGTTTAAACCAGCATCAGCAGTTCCTCCCTACACCTTGAGTAACCATGTGGTTGGTGTGTAAAACTTTAGTTGGACCACGTTTGGAATGTTGTGTGACGTTCTACTCACCACAGTACAGGAAATATGTGAAAGTTTTGTTGAGGGTGCAGCATGGAGATGAGAAGAACATTATTTAACCTTTGAGAAGTGAATCTTTGGAATTTATCACTATAGATGCTTGGTTGCTGACTGTGGTCATGGTTTTTTGGACATTCAGGGAATCAAGGAGTATTAGCTTAGTTTAGTTTAGAGATACAGCACGGAAACTGGCCCCTCGGCCCAGCGAGTCCGCACCGACCAGCGATCCCCGCACATTAACACTACCCTACACACATTAGGGACAATTTTACATTTGCACCAAGCCAATTAACCTCCAAACCTGTAGGAGTGTGTGTGAGGATACCGAAGATCTCAGTGGAAACTCATGGGGAGAATGTACGAACTCTTTGCAGACAAGCACCCTAGTCAGGATCGACCCTGGGTCTCTGGCGCTGTAAGGCATTAGCTCTACTGCTACGCCATCGTGTCGCCTGTAGTATGAGTCAATGCAGAAGTTGATACTGAGATAAAACATCAGCCATGATTTTGTGGGTGGTGATGCAGGCACAAGGGATGGAATAGTCTTATGCCTGTTTCTACTTCCTATTGCCATTGTATGCAGTTTGACATTGGAGGATTCTGGCCAGAAATTGGTGAAGGGGGCAGAAGAACTTCACCAGGATGTTGCTGGGTCTTGTGGGCTTGCGTTGTAGGGAGAGGCAGGATCGGTGGGGACTTCCTTCTTTGGTGTGTGGTCGGCCGACCTTATTGAAATATACACAACCTTGAGGGGCATGGATGAAGCAAACACTCTTTTTCCCAGGATAGATGATTCTAAACCTTGAGGGTATAGGCTTAATGTGAGAGGGAAGAGATTTAAGAAAGACCTCATGGGCAACTTATTCACTCAAAGGGTAATCCTTATCTGGAACAACCCAATAGAGCAATAAGGAATCGTGTTGTTGTTCCCTTCGTTGTGATGATCCTTGGGGTCAAGGAGCTAATCTGTTGAGGGGACACGAGATGAAACCTGCGGGTTATGCTGTGGGAGTGGATTATTGAGAGGAAATGGATATGAGATTAGGAAATCGGTTCAGAGGAAAATAAAGTGGTTGTCACACTTTGTAATCCCTGTTTCGAGCTACAATCCTAACAGTGGTCTAAGCCTCAGTTGAAATTAATTAAATTGGATCACTTAAAATTCCTGCTTCCGATTACTGCCACTATCCCTGCTCGTAGGTAGGCTGGAGTTCTTCTTCCCATGCGGAAAAGGATGGACATTGGGATGATGTGTTAGAGGGGAAAAGGGATATCATTCAAGTGGCCTTCAATGAATTTGGGGGGTGAAGGGGGAATAATGAGTGGAATAAGCATAATTCAGTGCAAACAGTGGCATAATTCAGTTCCAGTGCAGAATGTTTCATTGAATATAAACTGGCGAGTATAAATGTGGCCTTTTGTAATAATTCTGCCCTCCTGAAAGCACGCCACAGGTTGCAAGCAAACAAAGAATTAGCTATACAATGTTTTCATATATAATGCCTGGTCCTGCAATTCTGGTTGAGAACTTAATCCATTTATCTTTAAAATTGGGTGCAGAGTATTTTGTGTACATGTCTCACTTGGTTTTGCCCTTTGCATGCATGCAGTGAATTACTTGGTTCAGTAATGACAAGGCTTATACATTCTGGCAATCAGCGATGCCAAGGCATAATTAGGGGCTGTCAACTTGTCAAAATCCAGCTGATTTGTTTTGAAGACTTAAGTTTGGGATTAAGGAAATATTTTTGGATGGGACGCAATAATTGAATTTTGGAAAATTCAATGTTCGTACCGTTGGGTTGTGTGCTACCCAAGCAGAATATGAGGGGCTGTTCCTCATGTGGCCTCATTCTGACAATGGAGGAGGTTCAGGACTGAAAGGTCAGTGTGGGAATTGTAAGGGGTGTTAAAATGGGTAGCGACAGGGAGACCTTGCATGCCTTAGCTGAGCAAGCGCAAGTGTTCGGCAAAATGGTCGGCAAGTCTCAGCTTGGTCTTGCTGATGTAAAGGCGACCACATCGGGAAAGGCAAATGCAGTAGATGAGGTTAGAGGAGGTGCACGTGAGTATCTGTCTCATCTGGTGAGGTCCCTGGATGGAGTTGAGGGGGGAGGTATAGGGACAGGTGTTACATCTCCTGCAGTTGCAGGGGGAAGTACCTGGGGAGGGACAGGTTTGGGTGGGAAGGCATGAGTGAACCAAGGATTGCTAACCATTTGAACTCCCCTTCCCATATTGACCTTTCTCTCTGGTCCTCATCGGTTGCCACATGCATACTGGAGGATTGGCGCCTCATCTTCCGCTTGGGTAGATTACAACCTAACGGTATGAACACTGCATTCGTCAATTATAGGTAACTAACCTACGAACAACCCCCCTTTATTTCCTTCCCCTCCTCCACACTGGACACACACACACATTCCTCCCCTTCCCCCTCCCTCTTCACCAATATTCCTTCCTCTGGCTTCACAATTCGCAACTCTTCAATCCTGATCTTACACTTTTTGTTTTTTCATCTCTGGCCATTGTCCAACCATCTGCTTATCAAAAGCCCTCCTCACCTGTATCCACCTATCACTTGCAGGCTTTGTCCTGTCCCTCCTCTCCTCCAGCTTTCTGTCTGTTGAGGGGTCTCGACCCAAATCGTCACCTATTCCCGCTCTCCAGAGATGCTGTCCAACCCGCTGAGTTACTCCAGCTACATTTTGTGTATCTTTGGTTTAAACCAGCATCTGCAGTTCCTTGCTACATTCATGACTGGCCCTTAGTATTACTCCAGCACTTTGTGTCCTTTTTCCAGAATTAGGCTCTCTGATTCAATAAAGAGATCAACCCTTTTAAAACATTTTTTTTTTTTTTTAAATATTTTATTTTATTAGAAGTAAGTACAGTCATATGGCACCAAAGTGCCTAATATATATTTTCATAATACATTTTATGTACAACTTTTTTTTTTGTCACATTGAAAAAAGATTAGAATAAGAAAAAGAAGTTAGATAGTAAAGGATAGAAAGATGTGAAATATATAGTGTGTGAAGAAAGAAAACGAGTAAATGAAGAAAGTTGAGAGAGAAAATAGAGAAAAGAAAATAAAATAAAAAAGAAAAGGAGATCATTATTTATAATCTTGACCAACCCTCGTCCAGTCCTGAAACAGTTATTTTTTACAATTGTGTTGCACCATATGATTCCAAAAAAAACGACGAATGGAGACCAACTCGTTATGAATTGGTCTGATTTATCCATTAGGAGGAATCACATTTCTCCTAAGAGATCCACCCTTTAAGTCAGAAATGAGTAAGAAACATTTTCTGTCGAGGTTTCAGGAGTGTTTCGGACTCTCTTCCTTAAAGGTAGTGGAAGTTGAATTGCTGAATATTTTTATGGCAGAAGTGAATAGATTCTTGATATGCAAGGAGGTGAAAGATTACTGCAGCAGACACGAACAAAGAGTTGAGGATACAATCAGATCAGACATGATCTCAAACCTGGAGGAGCAGGGTAGACACTGGAGACATGCTCTTCCTCTTAACACACATATTTGTATGAAAGTTTGTATGAAACTAAACTACACTACACTAAACTAAAACAAGGCTAAACTAAAGAAAAATCCAACAAGCATACTGTCAATGCAGTTGTGTGATCTGGCTTCACCTTGCAGACAGGTATCTATCTATTCAGGATACCTGTGTTAGCTGTGGCTCACTGACAGAAGTCCATGGTGCTATTCCACTAACGGAAACAGAACTAGCCAGACTCAAAGATCCTAAAGCAAGATAGACCACTCCTGCTAAATGAAATGGACTGATGTGTAGTATGCTACAGAGCGGAACGTGGGCCTTTTTTTCATCCATTTCAGTAACCCGACCCGACCCGACTCACAGTGTAATCAACAATGCGGGGGGACAGTTTGTGTTAATAAATTAAAATTCTGAAAATGAGGAGAAGATTTTTACCAAAGAACTTTTATTTTTAGGAGGATGTTTCCGTAACCGATTTCCGTCTCCGCACTAGTTATCATTGCTCCACCATGGGATCTTTGGTGCGAAGATGGAAGCTGGTTACGGAAATGGGGCCGAAAATTACCCATGAATGTGCCCATGACCCTACTACGTCTTTTGCGTTGAGTGATCTATCTTGCTTGCGATGGGATGTTTGGCCAGACTGCCTTTCCAGCACAGTATTGAGAGAATACCCCACTGCTGGAGACACCGAATGTGGATGTGGCATTTAGCTGTTCACTCATAGAAACATAAAGACCACCAGGCACTATTATGAAGAACCCTAAGTTATCCAAGTGCCCTGGAAGTTATTTATTCCTACCTTATATCATGTAAAGAGGTGATCAACAAAGATGGTTGTTTGTGAGAACTGGCTATTTACAAACTGATGCAGTACTATGGTCACATATTCTGTTGTGCCGCTGCAAGTTAGAATGACATTGGTCCATTTCAAGACATATTACCATAAAACACTCTTGATTCTTCTCTTAATGAGTTTTCCACTTTAAAATGTATTTCTTTGGTTCTGAAGCACATTGGAAAACATTAAAACCCAAAACACAGGGTGTTATATGAAGGATGTGTCGGAAGGAACTGCAGATCCTGGTTTAAACCGAAGATAGACACAACATGTTGGATTAACTCAGCGGGACAGGCAGCATCTCTGGATAGAAGGAATGGGTGAGGATTCTGGTGGAGACCCTTCCTCAGTCTGAAGAAGGGTCTCGACCCGAAATGTCACCCATTTCTTCTCTCCAGGGATGCTGCATGTTCCTCTGAGTTACTCCAGCATTTTGTGTCTGTCTTGGGTGATATGTGAATGCAACTTCTTAAAGCCTTTGCCGTATACCATCAAACACAAGCTGTATGTGGAGAGACAATACATAGGGTTAGAAAAAAACTCCTAGTTCATAGGAAAGATTTGCATGAATGTAGTGCCCTCACAGCCTCTGAATAGTCTGCTCAATGGTGACGTGCAGAGAGTCGTAATTGCCATCTGGCGGAAATACAAACACAGAACACCTGTAAAAACTCAGATCACCCTTCAATAATCAGTGGGCCTGCCTTTGTCTCCCCACTTGGTGTTCACACCGTTATTATTTTAAAGCAAACATTTGCTGACTCGTCAGGAGCAAGTTCATGGGAAATCTGCAATGATGAAAGAAAATGTTAGAAATACAGGTCATGGTTCATCTATGGAGAGAGAGAAGAGTTAATGTGATGTTGTAAGTAATATGTTGCATGTAATAAGAGTTAAGATGGCGGATGGCCCATCATCAAAGTATTTTACAAAGTCATTAATCCGAAACAACAGTTTCTCTCTCCACGGATGCTGCTCGACTTGCTGAGCATTTCCAGCATTTAGTTTTTATTTCAGATTTACAGCATCTGCACATTTTTGCTTTTCCACACGAGAGATCTGTGCAGCAATGGTACATATTTAGCTCAAATAACATTGGTCTCATTTATTATTATAATAATATTGATTTGTTAGGAGGACTGAGTATAAACGTATACACAGTAAGCTGAAAAATTTGTTTATGAAAATTATTATATTCAAGCTTTAGCCCTGCGTTTAACCGCATGCCATTTTGCATCCAGATTTACACGGCATTGATTTCAGTGTTCATCAGAAAATGCACAAATAGGATGTTTGAATCTTCTACTTAACACTATGGTATCAATTATGTTATAATTAGGGCTTGGAATAATCTGTCAGACAGGTTAATGGAATAATTCAATAGCAAATACTCACTGTCAGAGACAAACGCGTGACTCTAATGCCAGCTTCTGAATTGAAAGGAAATCCTTACCATTTCCTTTTGTTATCTGAGGAATTTATATTAAAATAAACTAACTGGTTACAATAAAACACTTTTATGAACCTTACTCCTGTTGCACACGGTATTCAGGGCAGGAAATCAGCCAAGCCATGCCAGACCTGGGAAATACAGAGTTAATTGCTTTACAACTGTGTTGTAAAACATTTTTAATACTCTTGTCAGTCCATTTTAATGTGCATTCTATCAGTAGAGTATTAGGGCAGTGACACATTTATTGCGGGTTTGAAAAAGCCCTGTTTACTGAAACTTGGCAGTCAAGTGCTTCTAAAGAACATCACTTGATAGCCTGATGGCATTTTTACTGTGCTTTATTGCAGCTAATCACCCCGCATGCAATTAGAGTGCAGACCCCTCCCCGACATATCCCCGGTGTGGTGGAAGTCACATTGTCCTACAAGTCGAAACAGTTCTGCAAAGGGACTCCGGGCCGATTCATCTACACAGGTAAGCAACCAACCAACCCTTGGATCTTGTTGAAACTTCTTGGTGTTGTGGAAAGGCCGGGAGATTATTCCTTCTTTGTGCAGTTTTAGGAATTGTCTGTGTCGCCACTGGTGGATTTTTCCAATGCTGTTCCGTAAAGCTGCCATATCAAATACTCTTATTGAGCTGCTCTGCCAATGGTTTGACTTGTTGCTGCCAAGTTGTGAGATGTGGTCCTCGAATTCAATTTCATCTGGAGGGACATGTCTCTCAAGTTCACAAGTTATAGGAGTAGAATTAGGCCATTCGGCCCATCGAGTCTACTCTGCCATTCAATCAGGACTGATCTCTGCCTCCTAATCCCATTTTCCTGCCTTCTCCCCATAACACTTGACACCCGTTCTAATCAAGAATTTGTCTATCTCTGTCTTAAAAATATCCACTGACTTGGCCTCCACAGCCCTCTGTGGCAATGAGTTCTGCAGATTAACTACCCTCTGACTAATGAAGTTCCTCCTCACCTCCTTTCTAAAGGAGCGCCCCCAGGAAAACTAGGATTTGTCCTCCCCTCTCTTCCTGCTCTGGTACCCTGCGGGAAAGGATACATGGTTGGACATTGGTAAAGGTGAACCCATCCTTGATGGTACCTTTGGTGAGAATAGCCAGGCAAGACTCACTCCTGCAGTATTCTGTATGACTGCAGGAGTGGGTGTGGTAGGTGGTTAGGGGAAAGCAAAAATCTCTGCATTGATAGAAATGTATAGACTGAAGAAGGTTCTCAAACTGAAACGTCACCCATTCCTTCTCTCCAGATGTGCTGCCTGTCCCGTTGAGTTACTCCAGCTTTTTGTGTCTTATCTACTTATATTTCTGGATACCGCTGCAGATAGACACATGGGGCAGAGCGGTGAAGAAACAACCTGGTTCACTGCTTACCAGTGCTCAGAGCAATCTTGAGTCCATCTCCTCCACTCTCACACTGTAGAAGAAGGGTCCCCCTTTACTATATACTCCGATGGGATCTTGTAATTTGTTTAAAGCAGGGCCTAAGTGTCTTTGGAGACTTTCGATAGACACCTTCAAACTGATGGTATGGTTGTAGGTTAGCAGTCCCAACACATTGCCACTTGCCCAGAGTAGGAGAATCGAGAACCAGAGGACACAGGTTTAAGATGAAGGGGGTAAGATTCAACAGGAACCCAATGGGTAGCTTTTTCATGCAAAGGGAAGTAGGTGAATGGAACAAGCTGCTGGAAGAGGTAGTTGAGGCAGGTACTATTGCAACGTTTAAGAAACATTTAGACAGGTACGTTGATAGGACAGGTTGAGAGGGATATGAGCCAAATGCAGGCAGGTGGGACGAGTGTACATGAGACATGTTGGCCGGTGTGAGCAAGTTGGGCCAAAGGGCCTGTTTCCATGCTGTAAGGCTCTGCGACTCTATGACTCCAAGTGCTGCTCCTGCCAAAAGTGATCTGCTTGTCATCCTAGGCTTAATAAACTTTCAAAAATAACCTAACAAAGAAGATATGTTTGAAATGAAGGTAACAACCCTTGTTTTGCAGGCAGGTCCCCTTCATGTTCAATTACATTAATTACACAAATACAACCAAATCATTTCTGAAGCAATGAATTTGTCAGATCTGAAGATATAATTTTTCATTTTTCACTAGGCCACAAAGGAGAGTGATGTCCCTATAATAATTTATGTGTATCATAAATGAATAAGTAGTCTGGTTTTTCTTTATTGGCTGGGCCAGTCTTGATAGCCTTGGAGCCAAGGATTCATACAGCATGCAAACAGACCTGTGTAAGAAGGAACTGTTGATACTGGTTTAAACTGAAGATAAACACAAAAAGCTGGAGTAACTGAGCGGGTCAGACAGCCTCTCCGGAGAAAAGAAATAGGTGACTTTTCGGGGGTGATCAGCCATGATCACATTGAATGGCGGTGTTGGCTCGAAGGGCCAAATGGCCTACTCCTGCACCTATTGTCTTAAGAAGGGTCTTGACTCGAAACGTCACCAATATTGTTTTCTCCAGAGATGCTGCCTTACCCTCCGAGATACTCCAGTTGTTTGTGTCTATCTACGGAAACAGACCTGTTGGCTCAACCTGCCCGTGTAAACTAAGGTGCCCCATTTACACTAGTCCCATCTGCCCATATTTGGCCATATCCTTCTAAACATTTTCTATACATATACCTGTCTTTTAAATGTTGTTATGGTACATTGTTGTTATAATCTAGGTGTGATTCTGGTTACCTAATCATATGTTTCTACAAACGGCCTCCATGGCTGCTGTTTGTCAGGCAAACATTCAGTAGGGAGACAATAGACAATAGGTGCAGGAGTAGGCCATTCGGCCCTGAAAGCCAACACCGCCATTCAATGTGATCATTCACAATCAGTACCCCATTCCTGCCTTCTCCTCATGTCCCTTGACCCTGCTATCTTTAAGAGCACTATCCAACTCTCTCTTGAAAGCATCCAGAGAATCGGCCTCCACTGCCTTCTGAGGCAGAGAATTTCACAGATTCACAATTCTCTGGGTGAAAACGTTTTTCCTCATCCCCTTATTCTTAAACTGTAGCCCCTGGTTCTGGACTCCCCCAACTTTGGGAACATGTTTCCTGCCTCTAGCTTATCCAATCATAATCTTAATAATCTTATATGTTTCAATAAAATCCCTCTCATCCTTCATTTGACAATCCCGCCATCCCAGCCATCCCGAATTAACCTGGGGAACCTATGCTGCACTCCCTCAATAGCAAGAATGTCCTTCCTCAAATTTGGAGACCAAAACTGCACACAATCATCCAAGTGTGGTCTCACCGGGGCCATGTACAAATGCAGAAGGTCCTCTTTGCTTTGATATTCAACTCCTTGTGTTATGAAGGCCAAAATGCCATTAGCTTTCTTCACTGCCTACCGTACCTGCATGCTTACTTTCAGTAACTGATGAACAAGGACACCCAGATCTCGTACTTCGCCTTTTCCCAACGGCACCATTCAGATAATAATCTGCCTTCCTGTTTTTGCCACCAAAGTCGAAAACCTCACATTTATCCACATCTGCCATGCATCTGCCCACTCCCCCAACCTGTCCAAGTCACTCTGCATCCTCATAGCATCCTCCTCACAGTTCACACTGCCACCCAGCTTTATGTCATCTGCAAATTTGCTAATGTTACTTTTAATCCCTTCATCTAAATCATTAATATATATTGTAAATAGCTGCGGTCCCAGCACAGAGCTTTGCGGTACCCCACTAGTCACTGCCTGCCATTCTGAAAGGGACCCGTTAATCCCTATTCTTTGTTTCCTGTCTGCCAACCAATTTTCTATCCATGTCAGCACTCTACCCCCAATACCATGTGCCCTAATTTTGCCCACTAATCTCCTATGTGGGACCAAAAAATAAATCAGGAAATAGGCAAGCAAAGTTTGACGGTCACGTGTGTGCTTTCTGACTATGGTTTCTGCAGGGAAGAGTTACCCACACCCCACCACTCCCCCCCCACTACCCCTTCATAAGTTCATAAGTTCATAAGTTCATAAATGATATGAGCAGAATTAGGCCATTTGGTCCATCAAGTCCACACCACCATTCAATCATGGCTGATCTATCTTTCTCTCTCTACCTCATTCTCCTGCCTTCTCCCCATAACCCCTGACACCTGTACTAATCAAGAATTTATCTTTCTATCTCTGCCTTAAAAATATCTATTGCCTTGGCCTCCACAGCCTTCTGTGGCAAAGAATTCCACAGATTCACCACCCTCTGACTAAAGACACTCCTCCTCATCTCCGTCCTAAAGGAACGTCCTTTTATTCTAAGGCTATGACCATTGGCGTTAAACTCTCCCAATAATGGAAACATTCTCTCCACATCCACTCTCCACAAACCTTTCGCTGTTCAGTAATTTTTAACGAGGTCCTCTGTCTTCGTTCAAAACTCCAGCGAGTAGAGGCTCAGCGCTGTCAAACGCTCATCATATGTTAACCCACTCATTCCTGGAATTATTGTGGCTTTGTCGAACTTTGAAGAAACTTTCCCCGTGTTCTTCATGGAGCTGTGGCAGGGACAGTTGTGAGGGAGGTGAGGGACAGCCCTGGGGTGGGGGCATCATGTGCACTCAGTGTGCTGGGACTGTTGACTGCTCTCTCACCCCTGAGGACCATGGGTCGATCATAGTGGCAGTGGTCACAGGATGTGTGTATACAGAATGCCTGCTACAACTCATGGCGCACACACCAACACTGGCTGGCTGATGAGGACAAGGGTAGGCCAGAGGTTGACGCAACAGTGCGACCCCTCTAACTTTCACATGTTCATAAGTGAAAGGAGCAGAATTGGGCCATTCGACCCATCAAGCATATACCACCAATCTATCTTTCCCTCTTAAGGATTATGGGGAGAAGGCAGGAAAATGGGATTAGGAGGTAATCAGCCATGATTGAATGGCAGAGTAGACGCGATGGGCCGAATAGCCTAATTCTACACCTATAACTTGTGCACCCCATTCTCCTGCCTTCTCCCCATAACCTCTGACACCCGTAGATGCAACAGTTGGTGCATCAGTGGGCCACCTCTAATTTAATTTCACATCTCCCTCCCAATTTGCTGTAGGTTTTTCTGCTTGCTTTTCTGTGTGACAAAACTGTGGGTAATATGTTCCACCTTGAGTCACAGCCAGGGAGGAACAGTTGCACTACACTACAGTTGGACAACATTAGAGATGCAACTGGTGGCAGGCAGACATTAGCATAGACATCGAAATTGGGGCCGGAAATGATTGACCCAGAAATTATTGCTACTGCAATCAAACACATGTAAAATGGCTTTAATGCACATCAAACTTAGTCAAGTGGGTCCAGATTCCTGCTTATCTCTCCTCCCCCCTTCACTGTTAATGTCTCAGTGCTTTTGCAGTGGTTGCACCAATCTATGCTTACACTCTGATGGAATGGGATCAACGTCACCTCTCCCTCTCTCCCCTCCCCCTCTCTCTCTCTCCCCCTCTCTCCTCTCTCTCCCCCTCTCCTCTCTCTCTCTCTCTCCCTCTCTCTCCTTCCTCTCTCTCTCTCTCCCTCTCTCTCTCTCTCTCCCTCTCCTCTCTCTCCCCCCTCTCTCTCCCTCTCTCCCTCCCTCCCCTCTCTCCTCCCCCCCCCTCCCCTCCCCCCTCCCCCCCTCCCCCCCCTCTCCCCCCTCCCCCCCCCCCCCCCCTCCCCCTCTCCCCCCCCTCTCCCCCCCCCTCTCTCCCCCCCCTCTCCCTCCTCCCCCCCTCTCCCCCCTCCCCCCCCTCTCCCCCCCCCTCTCCCCCCCTCTCTCCCCCCCCCCTCCCCTCCCCTCTCCCCCCCCCCTCTCCCTCCCTCTCCCCCCTCCCCCCTCTCTCCCCCCTCTCCCCCCCTCTCTCCTCTCTCCCTCCCTCTCTCTCTCTCTCTCCCCCCCCCCCTCTCCCCCTCTCTCTCTCTCCTCCCCCTCTCTCCCCCCCCTCTCTCTGTCCCCCTCTCTTTCTCTCTCTCTCATTCTGCCCCCCTCTCTCTCCCCCCCCCCTCTCTCCCCCTCCTCTCCCCCTCCTCCCCTCTCTCTCCCCTCTCTCACCCTCTCTCCCCTCTCTCCCCCTCTCTCCCCCTCTCCCCTCTCCCCCCCCCCTCCCCCCTCTCCCCCGCCTCCTACCTCTCTCCTCTCTCAGATCACGTTCCCACACAAATGTATAACACATGCACACAGGATTTACACTTATGAACACTTAAGCACAGACACAATCTCGCACATTCTTCCAGGCATGTTGAGATGTACATAGAACAAAGAGTGCATCCAACAAACAGTTAAACACACACACACATGGAGTCAGAGATTGTTCCCCCACAGTGGAACATGCACGGCCACTTCTAAGAACGGACACCCATGTGGGAGAATGGTGCACTAACTTTCCCAAGAGGCTAAATGCAATTTTCCAGTTGTTATTCTCACGGGACAAACCTCGGGATTACATTTGCAAATACCCTGGTGGTTGCTTGGAATGACTCCACTGAAGGTTTAACCCACAGATTGTGAAATCATCACCATACATTTTAAGTGTAATCGTGCTGGAATCTCTCATACTTGATTACACAAATAAAAAGGCAATCATGGAGACAAGATGAACGTATTTGGCCATTAGTTCCTATAATTGTAATACTGCTTGTATTAGCCCTAGTGTCAGTACGATTTAAACTCTGGCATAAACATAAATACGTCATTGTTATTTACTGGGAAATGAAAGCTTTGTTTTTCCATTTTTTTTTTTTTAAAGATGTTTTATTTTTCTACTGTGCAAGCGTGAGAACATAAAATATATTAGAATTCATTCCAACCGACAAAGAAATTGTAAACACAATTAGTTTTATGACAGACAAAGGCTAGCGGAGAGCAAGTTACTGTTAGAATGCTGCAGAGATATCGCTGGTTGATGGTAGAACTGAGAAACATGTGGTATGTGTGAATATTAGAAATGTTTAGGTGGGAATATATATTATCTCATTACATATTGATGATCAGTTTTCTTCTGGGCATTTTTGAACTTTATTGTATACCGTGTTAAAAGGGGAACCGGTTCAAGGCCAGTGCAATGAGCATCATCTCCCCCCCGACAGGATTTTACTAATCCCTTCAGTTTAATGTTTTGAAGAGACACTTCAGTAAATGCAGACAGTTTTTCAATGGTGACCAATAGCCAATTCGCAGTGGCTCAGGCAAGTAAATAAACACAGGAATAGGTCTCTGAACAAACCCTCTGTGAATAACTCTGATACTCAATGATTTAGATTCAGATTAGATTCAGATTATTATACACACCAGGGCGCAGTGAAAGCTCTTGTTGCCATGAAAGTTTATAGGATACACAGCATATACATGATAACATTAGGTGCACAACAATAAGTACAACAGCAATCTGAAGTCGTGCATAAAAAACAACTAACGTGCACTAATGGAATAACCAAATGAGGGGGAGTTCAGAGTGAGAGTAAATGGCAGCAACTCTATCAAGTGAATGTGAAAGAAGAGATTGATCTGATAAGAGTAGAGAAGAAGCTGTTCCTAAATCTGGACATCCGGACTTTCAAACTCCCTGAAGCAATTGGCCAGGGTTATAGCATTGTTGATGATAAACTCAAGCCTTCCTGATGCAAAGTTTAGTTTAGTTTAGTTTATTGTCACATGCACCGAGATACAGTTAAAAAGCTTTTGTTGCGCGCTAACCAGTCAGCGAGAAGACAATACATGATTACAATCGAGCCATCACAGTGTATAGATACAGGACATGATAAGGGAATAACGTTTAGTGCGAGGTTAGGGCAGCAAAGTCTGATCAAGGATCAAAGTCTGAGGGCCACCAATGAGGTAGATAGTAGTTCAGGGCTGCTCTCTGGTTGGGGTAGGATGGTTCAGTGGCCTGATAACAGCTGGGAAGAAACAGACGCTGAATCTGGAGGTGTGCATTTTCACATGCGCGTTGCAAAGAACTATGAACGTGTGATGAGCCAATGATGGGCTGGCCCATGTTCACCTCTCTGTGCAGGTTCAAGTGATCAAATGCAGAAAAGTTGCCACAACAGGCTGGAATGCGTCCTGTCAAAACACTTTCTCAGGCACATCTGTAGAAGTTCAAGAGAATTCTCATGGACATGTCAGACCTTCTCAGCCTCTTAACAAAGTAAATGTGCTGATGTGCTTTCTTGGTCACGGAGTTGGTGTGAAAGGACCAAATTAGGTCGCTGGTTGTACAGATGCCTAAGGTCTTGAATCAGCCAGCCATCTCTATAACTGCTCTGTTGATGAGTACAGGGTTGTGTTCACCTCCACGCTGATGTTAAGGACTAGGCTGTTGTTCTAACACCATGACAATTTCTCTCCTGTATTCTGCCTCGCCATTGTTCTCGATCTGGCTGACAACAATGGTATAATCAGTGAGCTTAAAGATTGGGACACAAGGAAGTGCAGACACTGGTTTACCCAAATCTTAAGGGCCTGTCCCACTGTACGAGGCAATTCAAGAGTTCTACCGAGTTTTCCCCTGATTTGAACTCGGAGAATGTCCGTAGCGGGTCCGTAGGAGTTTGTGGATGTCTCGTAGCGGCTCGTACGAGTAACGGTAGGTACTCGGGGGAAATCCGGTAAACTCGTGACATTTTTTCAACACTGTGAAAAATGTCCACGGGTAAAAAAAAAATACTTGTGATGAAAAAAATTGTTACTTTTTACTCGTACGAGCCGCTACGAGACATCCACGAACTCCTACGGACCCGCTACGGACATTCTCCGAGTTCGAATCAGGGGAAAACTCGGGAGAACTCTCGTACCTCGTACAGTGGGACAGGACCTTTAAAGATTGAATTAGCACAAGAGTTGCCAAATAGGCATGGATGTACCAGATGAACAGAGCAGAGGACAGCGCACAACCTTGAAGAGCACCAGTATTGAGATTCACAGTGGGAAAATGTTATGTGTTGGAAGGAACTGCAGATCCTAGTTTAAATCGAAGCTAGGCACAAAATGCTGGCGTAACTCAGCGGGCCAGGTAGAATCTCTGGAGAGAAGGAATGGGTGACTTTCGGGTCGAGACCTTTCTTCAGACTTGGTCTCGACCTGAAACGTCACCCATTTCTTCTCTCCAGAGATGCTGTCTGTCCAGCTGAGTTACTCCAGCTTTTTGTATCTATCTTGGAAAAATGTTCATAATCATAATCGTACTTTATTAACCAAGTAATTTTTGCAACATACGAGGAATTTGATTTTCCATACAGTCATAACATTAAAAACAACAAAAGACACAAAATACATTTTAACATGAACATCCACCACAGTGACTCCTCCACATTCCTCACTGTGATGGAAGGTGAAAAAAAGTTCAATCTCTTCCCTTCTTTGATTTACCGCGGTCGGGGGCCTCGAGCCTTCCGTTGGCGGGACAATCCTGGCTCCCGTAGCCGGCGGCCTTCGCCCCCCCCAAAATAGGTGTAAAATGCATTGAGCTCATGCGGTAGAGATATGTTTTTGCGCTGCTGGGCCCGGATTTCAACTTGCGACCTGTCATCATATTCTTGAATGAATTGAACCTCTAGCTTGTTCTGGAATCCTGCCTGAGCATTCTTGATAGTGTTACTGTGATCATACTAAGTGAATATTCCTATTCATCCAAGCTCGCTGATTAGGATAGATTCTAATTGTCTTTGTCAGAATGCAGTCGCCAATGTAGTTCTTGAGGAAACTAACAATGACGGAGTTGTACTAACTGAGGCTGGATAAAGTGGTCTTGAACAAGTGCCAGTCCACTGAATCAAGGCAGTTCTGACGTAGGCCCTCAGACCATTGCTATATTTCTCTCCTCATTGGTGCTTCACACTCCCATCTCTGCCTGAAAGCCTGTGGGGTGGCACAGTGGCAAAGTTGTAGAGCTACTGCCTTACAGCGCCAGAAACTCAGTCTCAGTTTCGATCCTGACTACAGGTGCTCGTCTGTAAGGAGCTTGTACCTTCTCCCCATGACCCGTGTTGGTTTTCTCCAAGATCTTCGGTTTCCTCCCACACTCCAAAGACGTACAGATTTGATTGTATTAATTGGCTTGGCATAAATGTAAAATGTAAACATTGTCCCTACTGTACGTAGAATAGTGTAAAGGGCTGTCCCACTTGGGCGACCTAATCCTTGGTTGACACGTGGTCCTAGGAGGTCCTATGAGGTCGCTGGAACTCTCTTTCAAGCTCGAGGGAAGCTCCTGAATACTCGTGGCCTCAGCTAGGTCGCGGAAACATTTTCAGTATGTTGAAACATTTTCTGGGAGTAAAATTTGGTTGGCATGGTTATTTTCGATTTGTCGTGCAGTGGAGTGAGGTCACTATTTAGTTGCAGGCAGTCGAGGGCAGCTGTAGGCAATCTCCTTCGCAGACCAGGCATTTTGATTATCTCATTGGGGTTTTCAGGACCAAAGAAACCTACCAGTAGGTAAATGTCCGCTAAACTTTATTATACTTCTTACAAGTGTCGCAACTCCTTCTGCCCCCCTCCCCCCCCGCTTCACCGCCCCCTCCTTCTCCTCCCCTTCTCAATTGTACCATTGATAACTGTGGGTTTTCTCCGAGATCTTCTGTTTCCTCCCACACTCCAAAGACGTACAGCTTTGTAGGTTAATTGGCTTTGGTATAAATGTAAATTGTCCCTAGTGTGTGTAGGATAGTGTTATTGTGCGGGGATCGCTGGTGGGCACGGGCTCAGTGGGACGAAGGGCCTGTTTCCCTGCTGAATCTCTGGACAAAACTAAACTGTGTATGGAATCGATTTGCCTTAAGGGGCTGTCCCACTTGGGCGACCTAATTGGCGAGTTTAAAATAATTTGAAAAAATGACATGTTGTAGACCTCCGACTATGTAGAAGACCTCCTTCAACCTCCTTCAATCAACTATGTTGAAGACCAGCTTCGACTAGCTACGACTCTCTTCGGCAAAATTGGACACCGAATAGTGGAGAGTGAAGACGACCTCCTTCGATCTCCTTGCCCTCCCTTCGACTATGATGAAGACTATCTACGACTACCTTCGACTACCCTTGATTACCTACGACTAACATGCCGGCCTACTACGAGTAAACCTACGAGTAAAAAAAGTATCGATTTTTTCCATGGCGACCTTTTTTTACTCTCGGGCATTTTATAACATATTGAAAAAAAAACGCCGCGACCTAGCTGAGGCCTCGAGTACGCGGAGACCACTCTCGAGCATGAAGGAGAGTTACGAAGACCTCCTACAACCTCGTGTCGACCATGCTGCGTGTATGAGTCGAGGGCAAACTCGCCAGAACTCGCGGATTCGATCGTCCAAGTGGGACAGCCCCTTAATTTGTTTTTTGCTGGTTGCTTCTGTCATTGATAAGAACATGAGTTACTGAACTGTCAACACTGTGTGCCTATGGTTGTAGGAAAGGTGCATTGGTCACAGAATATCAGTAGGTTATTCACCCCAGTGTAATAGGGCTCGTGGATGCTGGCAGATTGCCATGTGTCTGCACTGTTGTTGTACCTAATTGAAAATCATAAGCATGACCGTGGAAGAAAAATTTGTTTGTAATACAATCATTCTAACATCAAATTAGAGAAAATGGTTACAAGCCATTTAGCTGGGGTTTCACACTGAGTTCAAGTAATCCCCAACCAATTTTTGACTCAATTAATGAAGATAGTCAGCATTTTTTGCAAAAGGAATAATAGGTAACATTTTTTTTTGTTTCTGTTTAATGGTAAAATCTTTAGCCTCTGAAGTACATGAAGCATAAATCCTGTCGTATTCTGCACCCAGAGGACTGCTGTTTTTTAATTGACTTTATTGGTCTCTTGTAGGTTTTGAATAACAAGAGCAACTAGCTGGTTAGTAAACTCAGCCAACGTCTGTGTGTAGGCCATTCATATTTCCCATGTGAACTTATTTTAACTCCCACACAGTTTGTACTCTGATTTTTTTTTTTTAACAAGCCTCATTATAGTTCCACAGGAAATAGACCAATTGGAAGTTCTGATCCCAACACATTCCATGAAACATTCCAAAAAACGGGAGTGTTTTTTTACTTCTCTCCCTCAGCAATGTTCCACAGCGAACACAGTGTTCTGGAACATATTATAAAACCACAGTGGCTGTGTGTTTTGTCAGAGGGGATAGACCTTCGTCCTTCAGCTAAAATACTTAAGTATTGCTTGTTCGTTTGACCTTATTGTAGGGGGGGGGGGGGGGGGAGTTGGGTGGGACGGGGTGGGAAGAAGGTTTCGGGAAACGGACCAAACTTAACTTAAAGGCTGTTTTTAAATAAATAATGCAGTTGGTGGTTCAATGCCGAGTCAGCTGTGCCTTCCTCTGCTGTAGACATTTCCCCCTTCTATGCTTCACTGTTTGTGACCAGGTCTCATTTAGGAGAAATTATTTTTAATTGTTGTTAGTCAAAATATGGCCTGCAGCTATCTATCTGTCTGAGAGCTGCCACTTAAGCTGACCTGAAGCACATTCCTCTTTTTTTTTTGATATACATACATATGAAATCCATGACCTGATCCCACCAGCGAGCTTGCTGCAGTCAGGGTCATTTGCCCCGTGCCCTCAGCCAACTAGTTAAGTGGAGACAGGGTTCTGTCTGCCAAAATTGTCTGCGATACCACCACCCCCTCTCCCCGCCACCAGATGGTCTCGACCTCCCCCACCCTCCCTCAGCAACATTGCTTTCCTGCCGTGGAGTTTCACAAGGCGGAACTTTACATGAAGGCCCAACTGGGGATTGCTGCGTTTAGAGATTGTGTTTGGCGGCCTGCTAGATATCTACTCATGGCTATAACCATGAGTTGTGGCCCCTTCTTGTCAGCCAGTGCTGGCATTTGTGAAATCGAGTGCACCTTGGATGGGCAGTCATGAGGAACAGGAGTAGAATTAGGCCATTCAGCCCATCAGTCTTCAGGAAAGTGCAGAGGGAAGGAAAGTTTATGAAAAGTGACCAAAGATGTATGTATAGAATTACGGAACAAGATAGTGTAAAGGTAGGCAGCTTGTACTAGTGGAACTGCTGCATCACCATTCCAGTGACCTGGTTGTGACCTTGACCTCTGGGCTGGCGTTTGCACATTCCCGCTGGTTGGCGCGCAGCACAACTCTACCTCGGTACACATGACAAAAAAACACAACACTGTTGAGCCCTGTGATCCTGCCGGTCTCCACTGGGTGCTCCAGTTTCCTCCCACATCCCAGAGATGTACAAGTGGGGACGCTAACCACACACGGTGAATTGCTCCTGTTGTGGTGACGAATGGTAGAACCTGGGGCTAGAGAACTGCAATGTGGGGAGAATGGGAAGTCTGATTAGCAGAAGATTTGTGTAGGAAAGAACTGCAGATGCTGGTCTAAACCGAAGATAAACACAACATGCTGGAGTAACTCTTAAGGGGTTGGACAGGCTAGATGCAGGAAGATTGATCCCGATGTTGGGGAAGTCCAGGACAAGGGGTCTCAGCTTAAGGATAAGGGGGAAATCCTTTAAAACCGAGATGAGAAGAACTTTTTTCACACAGAGAGTGGTGAATCTCTGGAACTCTCTGCCGCAGAGGGTAGTTGAGGCCAGTTCATTGGCTATGTTTATGAGGAAGTTAGATGTGGCCCTTCTGGCTAAGGGGATCAGGGGGTATGGAGAGAAGGCAGGTACGGGATACTGAGTTGGATGATCAGCCATGATCATATTGAATGGCGGTGCAGGCTCGAAGGGCCGAATGGCCTACTCCTGCACCTAATTTATATGTTTCTATGTTTCTAACTCAGCAGCATCTCTGGAGATAAGGCATGGGTGATGTTTTGTGTCGATAACCTTCTTCCAACCCTAAATGTCGCCCATTCCTTCTCTCCTTCTGTCCCAGCAGAAGATTTGTGCAGATTGGTGCTTGATAATTGGGGTGGACTTATTGCTTTGTTCCCGGTCATCATGACTTGGTTTAATGGTTCTGCATTGCTTCTTTTAAAGATCTAGCCACACTATCTTCCTCTCCATAACACTGCCTTTGTCCATATCGCTGCCCTTGGCCTGCAATTGTCCAATTTTCTATTGGAGGCGGATACTAAAGTTCTGCACATCATTGGAATTGTCAGTGTGTTCCCAATCCTGAGACAAATGGTTTGTTGGAAAGAGTGACACAAGATCAGGGGGTGTCTCCTAGCGAGTGCAATGGGATGTATGCCAATCTCTTTGGGATGATGAAAGTTTGGAGCAGCTTGGGAAGGGCAGGAATGTTCTTGGGTTATGAAGAGAAGGCAGGAGAATGGAGTTAGGAGGGAGAGATAAATCAGCCATGATTGAATGGTGGAGTAGACTCGATGGGCCAAATGGCCTAATTCTACTCCTTTCACTTATGACCTTATGACATTTTAAATGTCCAAGCTTCTCAAACTTCAGTTTCCAATTATACTACATTCTAGGCTCAAATTTAATGGTGTGGCCTTGACTCCAAATTAGGCAGCTGGTGTTGGCAAAGTGAGCGGATCCTGGCTTAACACCTGCAACCTGGTGAAAGCCTTAAGGGCCAGTCCCACTTTCACCACCTAATTCACGACCTTTTTTACTCGTGGACATTTTTCATCAGGCTCGAAAACTTGATGCCACGAGTACTTACGACTAGCATCATGACCTCCCACGACCATGTTGCCAGTATGAGTCAAGGGCAAACTCGGCAAAGGTCGTGAATTAGGTTGTGAAAGTGGGACTGGGGCTTAATGAAGATGGACACAAAATGTTGGAGTAACTCAGCGGGACAGGCAGCATCTCTGGAGAGGAGGAATGGGTCGAGACCCTTCTTCAGACACTTTTGACTTCAGACGCTTTAGAACAGGGGATCCCAACCTTTTTCATCCCGTTTACCCCTGGCAACTTTAATAGCATATAACTTCATGTTATTTCACTTATTTATGAACAACTAATGATGAACAGGTACCGATATGCCAGAACCAAACACGGTCAGTCAATGAGAAAATATATGTCCAAATCTAGAATCAACAAATTTACCACTAGGTAGGCAAAATTTACCTCTGGTTGTGAACCCTTGCTTTAGAACCAGTCTGAAGAAGGATCTCGACCCGAATTGTCACCCATTCCTTCTATCTAGAGACGCTGCCTGTCCAGCTGAGTTAGTCGAGCATTTTGCGTCTATCTTTGGTGTAAACTAGCATCTGCAGTTCCTTCCTACACATGAGGTTGACCTGTTCACTGTGAGGGCTGTTGCACGTGTCAAGGATCAGCTCAGAGGTAAAAGATGAAATGCAAAAATAAAATCTATTACAGACTTGTGTGTGTGTGTGTGTGTGGTTAGCTCTGACACTTTGTTATCTGTATAGCTCGTGCACCTTCTGCGCCTTGCAGCATAATGTTAGCTTTGTGGCTTCCTATGCTGTAAGCTTCCTTTTAATTGTTGCTACTTATGGGTGAGAAATAATGATAAAAATAGCAAATCTTGAAAGGTTCTGCTCCTGTGATTCAAACATCTTGGCTGTTTCCGGCATCTGTTGCTGCACTACACCTGACAACTCCAGTCGTTGTAGAATTGGTCGACAGTCTGAGAGAAAACAACATTGCAAACTTGCACGTCGGGCATTGATTCTTATTCACAAGGCACAGGAGTCGGGAGCTGTTTGTTTTGGTTTCAGCCCAAGTTAAGATCCACCTGGTCAAAAGGAATGAGAGAGAAGATGAAATGTGTAGAAAGGAACTGCGGATGCTGGCTATATACAGAAGATAGACACAAAATGCTCGACTAACTCAGCAGGCAAGCAGCGTCTCTGGAGAGAAGGACTGAGTGACATTTCGGATAGAGACCTGAAGAAGGTCTAAGGGTCATATTCTTACATATTAAATGGCAGGGCAGGCTTGTAGAGTCAAATAGTGGACTATAGTTCTGTTTAAATAGTTCCTGATTTTTTTAATGTTATTATTATTGCCTTCACCAGAATCAATTTGACCTTTCAATGGAAACTCCACCTGGTATAGTGCCAAGCAAAAAGACCAGAAACTCATTAAATTCCAGTCTGTGTTATATCATTAAAAATGTCCCTGTGCTAAGGAGCAGAAGGAATTCAGCATGAACTCCATACTGCAGTTCACTATTCAATCAATGCTCGTAAATCAGATGACGTGGCTTGGTGGTGAAATACTGCACGTATTTTGGACTGGACCTGAAGTTCGGTTGCTTGGGATCTGTACCCAGGGAAAGGGAAACATTTGAAATCAAAGTACAGTTATAACTCAATATGTAGGATGGGACTGCAGATGTTGGTTTACATTGAAGATGGACACAAAATGCTGGAGTAACTCAGCAGGACAGGCGGCATCACTGGAGAGAAGGAATAGGTGACGTTTTAGGTCGAGACCCTTCTTCAGACTGAGGATCAGGGGTGGGGAGAGGGACCTCTCTGTCCTGAGCCTCCTTCGTGGCCAGAGTGAGTCCACTGCAAATTGGAGGAACAGCACCTCATATTTTGCTTGGGTAGTTTACCCAAGCCCAGGGGTACGAACATTGACTTCAATTTCTGGTAGTCCTTGCTTTCTCCTTCCTTCCCCTCCCCTTTCCCAGCTCTCCCACATCCTGCTGTCTCCGCCTCTTCCTTTCTTTTACCCGATGACCCCCCCCCTCCCACATCAGTCTGAAGAAGGGTCTTGAGCCGAAATGTCGCCTGTTCCTTCGCTCCATAGATGCTGCCTCACCCGCTGAGTTTCTCCAGCTTTTACTGCAGTTGTACAGGGTCTTGGTGAGACCACACCTGGAGTATTGCGTACAGTTTTGGTCTCCAAATCTGAGGAAGGACATTATTGCCATAGAGGGAGTGCAGAGACAGTTCACCAGACTGATTCCTGGGATGTCAGGACTGTCTTATGAAGAAAGACTGGATAGACTTGGTTTATACTCTCTAGAATTTAGAAGATTGAGAGGGGATCTTATAGAAACTTACAAAATTCTTAAGGGGTTGGACAGGCTAGATGCAGGAAGATTATTCCCGATGTTGGGGAAGTCCAGGACAAGGGGTCACAGCTTAAAGATAAGGGGGAAATCCTTTAAAACCAAGATGAGAAGAACTTTTTTCACACAGAGAGTGGTGAATCTCTGGAACTCTCTGCCGCAGAGGGTAGTCGAGGCCAGTTCATTGGCTATATTTAAGAGGGAGTTAGATGTGGCCCTTGTGGCTAAGGGGATCAGAGGGTATGGAGAGAAGGCAGGTACAGGATACTGAGTTGGATGACCTACTCCTGCACCTAATTTCTATATTTCTATGTTTCTATGTTTGTCTAGCTTCGATTTTTCCAGCATCTGCAGTTCCTTCTTAAGCATCAAAGGGGACGAAGTTCAAGGGAAATGTAGAATAGGTCATTGCTAACTAGGGGAAGGTGACAATGAAGCACACAGAGATAAAACGTAATCAATGGGACAGTCAGACTGGTTGGAGAACTAGGATAGGGGAGGGATGGAGAGAGAGGGAAAGGAAGGGTTACTTGAAGTTGGAGAAGTCAATAGTCATACCACTGGGTGACTGGGGTGTAAGCTGCCCATACGATATATGAGGTGCTGTTCCTCCAACATGCGTTGGGCTCCACTCTGGCAAATTAACTTTAACTATGAATACTTCTTGAAGAGCATGTCCCCTTTAAACGTTTTTTTTTCCCAATATAAACAAATTTTCCTCATTGAATCCTGTGGGAGAGACTTCTGTTAATTGTGTAATGATAAGGGCAAGGTTTGTTTTAAGTGTACTTTCACTATGCACAATTAAGCAGCAGATTAATGGCCCAGTTCTCACCTGCTATTGTCCCCCTCTGCAGGTCAGGTTAGCACCTCATTATTCACAGACAACTGCAGTCTCCCTATTGCAAATTGCACACGTGTGCTTGTTAAAGGCTCCACTATTGTAAACGGGAAACTGCGTTTTCCTAAATAAATCAATGGCATCCATGTCCTTGTTAAAAAATCTGAAAAATTCCTGTATTGAAGTAGTTAATATAAAACAGTATATATAATATAAATGATTGTCTGCAATTGCTTGTTAAAATGTCATTATCTGTAACATTATTATGCAAGTTGAATAGTTTCCTCTGAAGGACTGTGTGATTTGTGTAGGAAGGAACCACAGCTGGTGGTTTAAACCGGTGATGGACACAAAATGCTGGAGTAATTCAGCGGGCCAGGCAGCATCTCTGGAGAGAAGGTTTGGGTGACGTTTCGGAAGGATCGGGTTGAGATGAGTCTGAAGAAGTGGCTCGACCTGAAACGTCCCCCCATTCCTTCGCTTCAGAGATGTGGCCTCTCCCGCTGAATTACTCCAGCATTTTGTGCCAATCTTGTGTGATTTGGGTACTTGTTATTATGGAATATATCCCTGTCACTCCGAAGAAAAACCCCTCCTCTTGCTGGGTGCAAGGTCCTCATCTGAGATGAAATCTGAGATGGAGACAAGAGATCAAAAGAGAGAAGAACATGAAAGAGATTTAAGAATCATCTGTGCCTGGGCAGGTCATCTCAGTCTTTAGGCAGAGTTTGATGGGACAAAACGGTTCGGGATATGGTGATATTCTTCTGTGATTGTGGGAAGCTTCTTGGATCAAAGATGGACATGGTCAGAATCAGAGTTGGCACCACATCAAGGCAAATCATTGTCATAGAGTCGTACAGCTCTGAATGAGCCCTTCAGCCCACCTCGTCCATGCTGCCCCTTGTGCCCATCTCTACTAAGGAATCAAGGGATATGGGGAAAAAGCATGAATGGGGTACTGAATTTAGATGATCAGCCATGATGATATTGAATGGTGGTGCTGGCTCGAAGGGTTGAATGGCCTACTCCTGCACCTATTTTTCAAGGTTTTAAGGTTTCTATGTTTCTACTAATATTTTTCTTTGGTTAGCCTATTTAAATGTCTCGCTAAATGCCTCTAAATGTAGTTAGACAAAAATGCTGGAGAAACTCAGTGGGTGAGGCAGCATCTATGGAGCGAAGGAATAGGTGACGTTTCGGGTCGAGACCCTTCTTCAGACTGATGTTGAGGTGGGGGTGGGGGGGGGGGGGGGGAATAAGAATGGAAGATGCAGATACAGTAGGCGGTGGGAGAGCTGGGGAGTGGAAGGAGGGAGAAAGCAAGGACTACCTGAAATTGGAGACTTCAATGTTCATACCGCTGGGGTGTAAACTGCCCAAGCAAAATATGAGGCGCTGCTCAAGTCCAATTTGTGGTGGGACACACTGGCCATGGAGGAGGCCCAGGACAGAATGGTTGGATTCGGAACACCTCATCCTGGGTGCAGATGCGGCATAGATGGAGGAATTGGGAGGAGGGGATAGAGTCCTTACAGGAAGCAGGGTGGGAAGAAGTGTGGTCCAGATAGCCATGGGAGTCAGTGTGTTTTGTAGTAGATGTCGGTCAGTAGTCTGTTACCTGCGATGGAGATAGTGAGGTCTAGAAACGATAGGGAGATGTCTAGAAATGATAGCAGAGGTAGGAGATAGGGCCACAGTACACCTCGAACAGTGATTGTTCGACGTAACCTACAAAGAGGCAGGCATAGCTAGGGCCCATGCACGTGCCCATAGCTTCTCCTTAGATTTGGAGGAGTCAACGGAAAAAGTTGTTGAGGGTAAGGACCAGCTTCGCTAGGCGGAGGAGAATATTTGTAGATGGGGATTGGTTGGTTCTGCGGTCGAGGAAGAAACGGAGGGCTTTAAGAACTTCCTGATGGGGGATGGAGGTCAAGTCAAGTCAATTTTATTTCTATAGCACATTTAAAAACAACTGTCATTGACCAAAGTGCTTTACATCAGTGCACGCACCAACTTGCTACAAACAGTAGTACATATATCTAACAATATATATCTAACAATACATACATATAACCAGAACCTATAACAATTACTGACGGGGGCCATCTGGAGGTCCGTGCCAAACAAAGTCAAGTCAAGTACAATAACCCTTTCTTCTCATATATGCCTATCATTTAAAAACAATGAACTGCACGTCCACTGGAAGCTCACCAAAGTGCATTACTAAACTTCAGTGCAAGCATGTCCCAATGTGCTCAAACAAAGCAGTATCAACTCTGTCTATCCCTCTCATATTTTAAAAGACCTCTATCAAGTCCCCCCTTAACCTTCTATAAAGACCTAACTTATTCAACCTATCTCTGTATACATAGAGCGCTCCCTCAGAGGACCTCATGAAACGCTTGTGAGTGAAACTAAGTTTTAAGTCTAGACTTAAAAGAGTCGATGGAGGGGGCAGTTCTGATGGGAAGAGGGATGCTGTTCCACAGTCTAGGTGCTGCAACCCCAAAAGCCCGGTCACCCCTGAGCTTATGCCTGGACCGCGGGATGATCAGTAATCCCAAGTCGGCCAGTGTAGAGTGACTGGACATCCATGGTGAATATGAGGGTAGTGGGGGCCTGGAAAACAGAAGTCTTGGAGGAGACGAAGAGCTTGAATCCTCGGAATGTAGTTACTGTTTCTGCTTCCACCAATCAGTTTTCCAAATAACAACCATTCTCTGTGTGAAAAACTGATCCCATTAAAACTCCTTCCTTCCACCGTAAACCTCTGCCTACTAGTTATTTGTCTATGCCTCTCATGATCATAAATAATTCTGTCGTTACCCCGCTACCTGCTTTGCTCCATGGAAAACAACCTTCTTCAACCTATCCAGCCTCCACCCGTAACCAAAGCCATCCAATCAATGCAATGTCCTGGTGAATCTCCTCTCTGCTGTATTCGGTGCATAATAAGCATAACACTTTAGGTCACGATAAGTTGTCAAGAATAGTTAAAAAGGAAATGGTTATGTTTATCGATCATGGTTAATGTAGAAATATTGATAATCCATCAAGCAGTTGAATCAAAATAAAAATATGGATAGTTTAAGTGCGTAGGCAAAGACCTGGCAAATGGAGTAAAATGTGAGAAATGTGAAATAGCAGACAATATGAAGAGAAGCATGAATAGCTGGGCTCTGAGACACATTGGGTGGCCTTATTCTACTCTGACAATTGATGTGCAAAAGGCAAGTTAGTCTATGGTTAGTATATAGTTCTATCTTTTGCAGATACAACAAGTCATTAGGAAAGTTACCAGCGAGCTAGTGTTTATTGTCAGGGGATTTGGAAACAAATGTAGGAAGGTTTTGCTCCAGTTCTATCGGGAATTGTAGAGACCACCCTATTTATAGGGTGGCATGGGGGCGCAGAGGTAGAATTGCTGCCTTACAGCGCCAGAGACCCGGGCCTGGGTTCGATCCTGACTACAGGTTCTGGCTGAACGGAGTGGGTTTTCTCCAAGATCAGTTTCCTCCCACACTCCAATGACGTACAGGTTTGTAGGTTAATTGGCTTGGTATAAATGTAAATCAATTGTTCTTAGTATGTGTAGATAGTATTAATGTGCAGGGATCGCTGGTTAGTGCGGACTCGGTGGGCCGAAGGGCCTGTTTTCGCGCTGTATCTCTGAACTAAAACTAAAACTAAACTAATGACGGATTTCATTGTGGAAGTAATTCTGAGAATGTCTGATGTGGATGAGTTGACTTGTGGGGACCGACCGGTTGGACAGGCTGGTTTGGTATCCACTCAAGTACTTGGATTTACAGTGTGTTTTACAAATCCCACAGGACTTTACAACAAATGAAGTACTGTTGAATCATAGTCACTTTTGCCATGTTAGAAACACAAAATCCATTTACATTCAACAATGCCTCACTAACAGCAGTGTGATAATAACAAGACATTTCTTTCTTTCAGTGATATTGGTTAAGGATTCCTTAATACACCAGGGAGGGCTTCCCCACTGTTCTTCAAAGCTTGTAAACACTGGGAAGGCTTTGGGATTTGGTTATATTAACTGAACGATGGCTCCAACAATCCCATATCCAACTCCTGTGTTGCATTGTGAGTGTTTTGGCTAATGCTATGTCTGCACTGGATTAGAACCTCAACCTCCTGGTTTAAAGTTGTGACTGACACAGTAAACCATGGAGGTGTACCTTAATCTGCTTGCTCTTATAGTCTACACCCTGACTAATGAAGGGCAGTGTGCTTTCCTCACCGCTTTATCTACCTGTGTTCCACTTGGTAGGATCCATGTATTTGTGCATTATGGTCCCTCTGACAAAGTGCTGGAATAGCTCAGCAGTAAGGCAGCATCTGTGGGGAACTTAGATAGATGAGGTTCCGGGTCAGGATCCTCCTACAGACAGATTATGGTGGTGGTGGGTGGGAGGGGGATGACTCCACAGCCGTCTCTAGTGGTCAAGTCAATAGATATTTTTAAGATGGCAGATTTTTTAATTATGGCAGATTTTTAATTATTAAGGGTGTTAGGGGTTATGGGGCGAAGGCAGGAGAATGGGATTGAGAGGGAAAGATAGTTCAGGCATGATTGAATGGTGGAGTAGACATGATGGGGCGAATGGCCTTATCCTGCTCCTACAATTCATGAGCATGAATTCCCCCTCATCTGTCTCTCAACTCAACCTGGACGTACAAATCTAGAACTCACCCATCTACGCAAGGCTGAATACCACTGGAATACAGGCCAGTATCTAAATCAGTGTGGCATGTGGAGGCTTTACATGGTCATACTTTGGCCATCACAACACTGCCCTTTGCATATATTTGCACTGCATTTTTATGGACTTATGAAAGCTGGGAGAGAGAACAAAGCCTGGTGAGTGACAGGTGAATACAGATAAAGGAGATATTTGATAGGAAGATGCTTGGAGATGAAGAGACAAAGAGTGTGATGTAAGGATATGAGAGGTCCTGTATGAATTGTGAGGCCACAAATGGGTGCGAGTCAAGGTGAGCGGGGGGGGGGATAGAGGGGGGGGGGGGGGGGGGGGGGGGGGGATAGAGAAGGACAGACAGAAAACGCTGGTTGTAGGTTTGATCCCGAAAATCTGAAAATTCATTGTTCATATTGTCATGTTGTAAGCTTTTGGACTTTGTCAAAGGCCTCTCTGAAGTCTTATTTTAGTTTTGCTATATTAGATATTATAATTTAGTTGCTGAATTTGACTGGTGGTAAACTATTATCTAGGCTATTATCTTATTCAGTGCAGGAACCTGTTGCTGAACAAATCTCCTCGGCTTTTCTCCTTGTATTGTCTAATCCACACTAAATTTGACTTGAATATCTTCAGTCCTTACAGCAAGCGAGTGTAAAACATTCTCCATGTTGTAAGCAGCATAAAAGTGCATCCCCATTTGATCTCAGGATGAAGCACAATTTGCACCCTCACAAGTAATGGCACCACACTATTACGGGTGGCCACAAATGAGAGAGATAGATAAACATGGATACCTCCTAATGTAATGATTCCTGTTAGACAACGCATTTGTGTGGTTGTTGCGATAAGGACCAGATTAGGCTCGATAGCTTCCAATTAATGAATGTATTGATTTCTCTTCAATGTGCAGCTCAAAAGGCTTAATCATGGTACCTTGTGCGATGGATTCATTTTTAATGATGGATGCTCTCAACGATAGCCCTGCAACATAAATATTTTGCTCCTCTAATATGACCCAAGAGTGTTATCAAACAAAAGTTGATGGCGAGCGCATCAAGAGGTATTGGAGGAATTAAGTAAAAACTTGCTCCAAATGGCACATTTAAAGGAGTGATTTGCAGAGGGATGAAGGGATGGAATCTCACAGCTTATTTCTCAGCCGCTGATGCAGTGTTACAGGGATAGTTAGAAATAAGATGTCACGTAGTTCAGTGTGGGCAAGATTGCAGCCTTATGCAGGGGTGAGAGCACATGGGTATTGAAACATCGAGATACATGTTAGCCGGTTGTCAATGTAGGTCAGGTAGCATGGATGTTGCCAGAGAGCTTCGTGCATGTTAGAGCATAGATAGGAGACATTTGTCTGCGCCCTTTATGTGGTGACTGTTTGCGTACCTTGGGTTAGCAAAACAAAGACTTTCACTGTAGACAAAAATGCTGGAGAAACTCGGCGGTTGAGGCAACACCTATGGAGCGAAGGAATAGGCGACGTTTCGGGCCGAAACCCTTCTTCAGACTGATGTGTGAGGGTGGGGGGGGGGGGGGGGGGGGGGGGGGGGGGGGCAGGAAGAAGAACAGATGAGGTGGTGCCAGTGGGCTGAGGGAGAGCTGAGTGGGGAGGAAAAAGTAGGGACTACCTGAAATTAGCAAAGTCAATGTTCATACCGCTGGGGTGCAAACTGCCCAAGCGAAATATGAGGTGCTGCTCCTCCAATTTACAGTGGTCCTCACTCTGGCCATGGAGGAGGCCCAGGACCGAGAGGTCGGATTGGGAATGGGAGGGGGAGTTGAAGTGCTGAGCCACTGGGAGATCAGGTTGGTTATTGCGAACCGAGTGGAGGTGTTCGGCGAAGCGATCGCCAAGCCTACGCTTGGTCTCACCGATGTAGAGCAGCTGACACCTAGATGCAATAGATGAGGTTGGAAGAGGTGCAGGTGAACCTCTGCCGCACCTGGAAAGACGGCTTGGGTCCTTGAATGAGTCCAGGGGGGAGGTAAAGCGACAAGTGTAGCATTTCCTATGGTTGCAAGGGAAAGTGCCAGGAGAGGGGATGGTTTGGGTGGGATGGGACACATTGACCAGGGAGTTAGGGAGGGATAGTGAGGGACATTATATAAATACAAACCTGTCTTTTACCACCAAACAAAAAACCCCACAAAACTCAGTTTTTTAATATTTGATTGACCTGGAGTATGGTGTGCAGTTTTGGTCCCCTAATTTGAGGAAGGACATTCTTGCTATTGAGGGAGTGCAGCGTAGGTTTACAAGGTTAATTCCTGGAATGACGGGACTATCATATGCTGAGAGAATGGAGCAGCTGGGCTTGTACACTCTGGAGCTTAGAAGGATGAGAGGATATCTCATTGAAACTTATAAGATTGTTAAGGGTTTGGACACGCTAGAGGCAGGAAACATGTTCCCGATGTTGGGGGAGTCCAGAACCAGGGGCCACAGTTTAAGAATAAGGAGTAAGCCATTTGGAGCGGAGACGAGGAAACACTTTTTCTCACAGAGAGTGGTGAGTCTGTGGGATTCTCTGCCTCAGAGGGCGGTGGAGGCAGGTTCCCTGGATACTTTCAAGAGAGAGCTAGATAGGGCTCTTAAAAATAGCGGAGTCAGGGGATACGGGGAGAAGGCAGGAACGGGGTACTGGTTGGGGATGATCAGTCATGATCACATTGAATGGCGGTGCTGGCTCAAAGGGCCGAATGGCCTACTCCTGCACCTATTGTCTATTGTCTATTGATTCCAAGTCATTAAAAAGCAAGGTCTCCACTTGCCTTTGACATGACACCTAAAGCCTAATCAGTAATTTAAAAATTTACCTCCCCTTGTAATTTACCTCCCCTTGTTTTGTAATTTCAACCAGGAAGCTGCGAGACTCAAACGCGTTGTTAAGCTTGAATAATATTTAGTATGCATCAGGGATAAAAACGAAGACTTTCTTGACTCTAACAAATTCACTGACCCACGGGGGGGGAAGGCCCTCTCTTGCAGTTTTTAGATCTCTAAATATAGTTAACTCTTTCTTCTTGAGTTTTGAAAGCTGTATTTCCTGTTTAAGTCGTGCTGTTCTGTGAGTGATGCACGAGTTCCCCTCAGCAGATCCATCAGAACAAAGTGCTGTGTTGATGAAGTGAAGCGCATCCACAAGGGCAGAGGCAGGTGGGAATGCACAACAGAGAGAGTGAGATAAATGGGTGCTGGGTGGTGAGACTGCCGGGTGAATTCTCAATAGGAAATGGAGAGGCAGAATGCCTTGCAAACTGGAGGCTGAACATCTAGAGGCTAAAAATGCCTTCCACCTGCACATGCATGATAGCAGGAAATAAATATGACTTGTACTATCACTTGAAATAACTCCGTCACAAAGTTAAATAATTGATAGACCTTTGCTGCTAAATGGTATCATTTGACCAAATCACATATGCTTGCACTTTGCTGGTTGGACAAAATGATTGACGATAGACAATAGACAGTAGGTGCTGGAGCAGGCCATTCGGCCCTTCGAGCCAGTACTGCCATTCAATGTGATCATGGCTGATCACCCCCAATCAATACCCCGTTCCTGCTTTCTCCTCATATCCCCCTGACTCCGCTATTTTTAAGAGCCCTATCTAACTCTCTCTTGAAAGCATCCAGAGAACCTGCCTCCACCGCCCTCTGAGGCAGATCATTCCACAGATTGGCTGACAAGTCTCGCTAATCCATTTTTAAACTTGGGTCCCTCGGTTCTTAGGGGCTTGAGGGTGGATCCAAATTCCATAGTTATGTTAGGAAGACAAGATGCTGGTTTAATCCATTTTTAACTCAGCAACACAATCTCGACCCTTCTCTCAGTTTGAAGAAGGGTCTCGACCCTTCAGACTAAACATACAAGATTGTTAAGGGTTTGGACACGCTAGAGGCAGGAAACATGTTCCCTATGTTGGGGGTCCAGAACCAGGGGCCACAGTTTAAGAATAAGGAGTAAGCCATTTAGAACAGAGAGGAGGAAACACTTTTTCTCACAGAGAGTGGTGAGTATGTGGAATTCTCTGCCTCAGAGGGCGGTGGAGGCAGGTCCTCTGGATGCTTTCAAGAGAGAGCTAGATAGGGCTCTTAAAAATAGCGGAGTCAGGGGATATGGAGAGAAGGCAGGAACGGGGTACTGATTGGGGATGATCAGACATGATCACATTGAATGGCGGTGCTGGCTCGAAGGGCCGAATGGCCTACTCCTGCACCTATCGTCTATTGACCCAAAACATTCACCTATTCTTTTTCTCCAGAGATGCTGTCTGACCTGCTGAGTTGCTCCACCTTTTTGTGTCTACTCATAGTTATCTGTCAATCAGGAGACTTCAATGCCAAAAGATTGATTGTAAAGGAAATAGACACAAAATGCTGGAGTAACTCAGCGGGTCAGGCAGCATCCCTGGAGAAAAGGAATAGGTGACGTTTCGGGTCGAGACCCATCTTCAGACTGAGAGACAGGGAAAAGGAAAACAAGAGATATAGAGATGTAGAGACAAAATGAACAATGAATGAAAGATATGTAAAAACATAACGATGATAAAGGAAAGGGGCCATTGTTAGCTGCATGCTGGGTGCTGGGTGAGAACTAGTACTCAACAAGACGACTTTCAAGCTGGTACGACGGGTGGGGGAGCAATGGAGAGAGAGGGAAAGAAAGGGTTACTTGAATTTAGGGAAATCAATATTCATACCACTCGGTTGTAAACTGCCCAAGCAAATTTTAGATGCCGTCCCACCAATTTGCGTTTAGCTTCACTCTGACAATGGAGGAGGCTGTGGATGGGTTTATGATACCAGCAGAGAAATTACTCTCTGGAGGGTATTCCTGGGAGCGTGTGGGTTTTTACTTAAATGAATCCAAACATATGGCAGTGTTGATGGGAGGTCTCCTGTAAATGTCCGCAGGAGAACATCAGAAGTGTTTGTCCATCCCAGGGGAGGTTGGGGTGGTCTACAGAGCTGTGCCAGTATTTATAATAAGGGAAATAATGCCAACTTTCATTGCGTTTGTGTGCAGGGATTTTCACAGGACTATTACCAAACAAAATGTAACACCATGTATATAAGGAGATCAGTGGACTGTTTTAAGGAGTGATTTCATAAGATCATAAGTAATAGGAACAGAATTAGGGCATTCGGCCCATCAAGTCTACTCCGCCATTCAATCATGGCTGATCTATCTCTTCCTCCTAACCCCATTCTCCTGCCTTTTCCCCATAACCCCTGACACCAGTACTGACCAAGAACTTTAATGGAGGAAACAGAGACGGAGAGAATAAAGACCTTGGCGTAGGTAGACAAAAGTTCTGGAGAAACTCAGCGTGTGAGGCAGCATCTATGGAGCGAAGGAAATAGGCAACGTTTTGGGCCGAAACCCTTGGTATTCCTGATTCTACTAGAGGATGATCTATGAGTCGGAAGATAAAGACTGTCGGCATCATGAGGTGTTGTCATGGCGGTAGATATCACAGACGAGCGGAGAAAATGAGCAAGGGAGTTTTGAAAACTAAAGGGCCTGTCCCACGAGCATGCGACTCCATGCGGCAAGCGTGACCTAATGTGGTCGCTTGAGCTGTACGGCCTCGCGGGGCCGGTCCCACTTCGATTGCCGGAGCCGTATGGAGTTGTGCGGAGCTGGTCCCGACATCGCGCGGGGCTCTGAAAAACTGACCGTGTTTAAAAATTCCGTGCGGAAATTCCACTCACTCGACCTCCGCGTGGCTCCCGCTTCTGGTTTGATCGCGCTTGCCACATGCCGTACGGCTCAAGTGACCACGTTAGGTCGTGCTTGCCGCATGCAGGCGCATGCTGGTGGGACTGGCCCTTTAGGTCGCGCTTGCCGCATGCAGGTCGCATGCTCGTGGGGCTGGCCCTTTAGAATTTAAAAAAATGGCATGGCTCATTGGAAGCAGTGGTGGTGGGAAAACAGAAGAATAGGTATTGAATATGGATAGCACAAGACACATTGAACATGGACAGCTCAAGACACAGGCAGCAGAGTTTCAGATGATCACAAGTTCAGGAAGACTAGATAGAACAAGTCTGGCCAGATAAACTGAGGCAGGCCATGGAAACAATGATAGAACATAGGACAGTACAGCACAGGGACAGGCTTAGACACAAAAGTCAGCGGGTCACACAGTTTCTCTGGAGAAAGGAATAGATTACGTTTCACGTTGAGACCGTGCTTTAGATGCTTTTTCATCTCGACCCGAAATGTCACCTTTTCCTTTTCTCCAGAGAAGCCGTCTGACTACTCCAGTTTTTTGTGTCTATCTTTGGTTTAAACCGGCATTTGCTGTTCCTACAGCACATCATATTTTGTTTGGGTAGTTTACACCCCAGTGGTATGAACATTGACTTCTCTAACTTCAGACACCCCTTGCTTTCTCTCGCCAACCCCTCGCCCTTCCTAGTTCTCCCACTAATCTTGCTGTCTCCATCTACATTCTATCTTTGTCTCCCTCCCTCCCCTGACATCAGTCTGAAGAAGGGTCTCGACCTGAAACGTCGCCCATTCTTTCTCTCCAGAGATGCTGCTTCACCCGCTGAGTTACTCCAGCATTTTGTGTTTACCTATTTGCAGTTCGTTCCAACACAGGAACAGGCTTTATGGCCCACCATGTCTGTGCTGAACCTGAGGCCAAGTTAATTTCCATCTGCACATGATCCATCCCTTAATTCCCTGGATATCTGCATGTCTATCAAAAAGCTTCTTAAATACCACTACGCTATCTGCTTCCACCACCATCGCTGGCAGCGTGTCCCAGCCACCCACCACTCTCTATGAAAAAGACTTCAACTTTAAACTTTCCTTCCTCTTTCGTTGAAGCTATGCCCTCTCATATTTGAGATTTCCTGAAGGGGAAGAATATTCAGATTACCTACCATAAATATGCCTCTCATAAATTTAAGTACTTCTGTTAGCCCTTATCTCAGCCTTCGACAATCCAGAAAAAACAACTCAAGTTTGGCAAACCTCTACCTACAGCTAACATCCACAAATCGAGGGAGAACTCTGGCAAATCTTTTCTGCGCCCTTTACAAAGCGTCCAAGTCATTCCTATGATGAGGAGACTAGATCTGCTCTCTGTTCATGATCTTATGCAGGTGGATAGAAACATAGAAACAAAGAAACATAGAAAATAGGTGCAGGAGTAGGTCATTCGGCCCTTCGAGCCATTCAATGTGATCATGGCTGATCAACCGACTCGGATATCAATAATCTCTATGGAAACAAGGTCTGTAGCTTATCTAGGCTTCGGGGTAGACGTCACCGGTTTGAATGTGGAGGTGTGTCCTGGCAGAGTAGGTGTGGTGTATTTTGTAGGTTGCATACCCTGAAGCTGCAGTCTACCATCGGGGTACCACACAAGCAGGGCACCTTGCCCCTGAAGGGAGTCAAGCATCTCAAGCTGCATTCATCTAGACAAGAGGAGAATATTCCACTGCATGCCTATCTTGTACCTCGTTCATTGTGAAAAGGTTTTCATGTGTCAGGAGGCAAATCATTTTCCATACGATACCTGTTCTAGCCGACCTCTGGCCTTGCAACCTTAACTTACTATGATGTAGCTCAAGGTTCTTTAACCCTGACAGGTATCAAGGGAACAACATCACCAGTTTCATTCTCCTTCTACACTGTGGTCCTACAATTTATCCAATCTCAAATGCCCATCAACTCTTCTTTGTTTAAGAGTTCCAGAACTGCAGATGCTGGAAAAATCGAAGGTAGACAAAAATGCTGGAGAAACTCAGCGGGTGAGGCAGCATCTATGGAGCGAAGGAATAGGTGACGTATCAGGTCGAGACCCTTCTTCTTCAACTCTTCATTGATTCTTATTTGCCACCTCCACACTTTGGGCCAATTAACCTATAAAATTGCACATGTTTTTGGATATGGGAGGAAATGTTGGGGGACAGCCTCATTGTCACAGGCAGAACATGCAAACTCCCCACAGACAGCACCACAGGTCAGGATTGAATCCCTGGAAGTGTGAAGTAGCAGCATTCACTCCTGTGCCACTATTTTATACATGTGGCTGGTGCAGTTGGCATCCTGATCAGTAGGAGTGTGACCGCATTTGTGAAACCTCACACTGTGTGACATTTTTGTTGAGCTCATGGCAGCATTTCCAGAATCGGATTGTGTGACAGAATTTGGGGGAATCTGGAAGTGCGTGACTGTACATGTCGGAATTTAGTTTAGTTTAGAGGTACAGCGCGGAAACAGGCCTTTGGCTGCACCGACCAGCGACCCCCGCACGCTAACACTACCCAACACACACAATGGACAATTTACAATTCATACCAAGCCAATTAACCTACAAACCTGTACGTCTTTGGAGTGTGAGATGAAACTAAAATCTCGGAGAAAACCCACGCGGTCAGTGGGAAGAACCTACAAACTCCGTACAGACAGCACCCGTAGTCGGAATTGAACCCAATCTCTGACGCTGTAAGGCAGCAAATCTACCGTTGCGCCCAGGCATGGAAATCGCTATAAAAACATGCGGGGGACACAATTTCTAGTTGGCCGCACATGCTCCTGCACACACACACGAGGTTTCGGCCGTGGGTCTTGTGGACGGTAACATCGGGAGCTGACCGACTCCGAAACTCCAGCAACAGCAGCCTCGTCTTCCCCGAATCGCGGGGCTTGAATCGGCCGGTTTGCGGGTTTTTCATCGGCCGGCGGGGGCTTCAACATCGGGAGCCTCGATCGCCTCGATGCAGCAGTTTGATTTTAAGCCGCGCCGGGCGCAGAAAGGTCCCGCGAACGGGCTAATTCAGCCCTTAGAAAGCTCCTGATAAAGTCCGGATTACAAAACATGGGGAGGGATTGTCCCCCACCTCACAAAGCAGGGGGACGACGTGCCCCCCTGTCCCCCCCAGGATTTCCGCCCCCGTGCCGCCGAATTGCTGGACATGGGAATATTTGAAGGGAAGAGAGGTGGCTATGTTGAAATTGCAGCTTACCCTCTCCTTCCTGCCTCAACACCTGGAAAAGGATATGTGGAAGCAAAGAATTTGTACATTACAGTTTTCTGCTTTGAATTTCCTTTGAATTAAAGTGCGCATTTTAAAAGGGAATTGAATTAATAGTTCTGGAAAATTTTGGCACAGCATTTGGAAATCAGCAGGAGAGCAATAACAGCTGGACAAGTCTACTAAAGACAGGATAGGCCAAATGTTTCCCTGCTGTACAATATCTTTCTGTCAATCTATGAATACAATTTCCTCCAAACATTATATTCATGGCATATCGCAGGTTTTACAGTGATGGATGGAACACATGGAGATTTTTCTGGACAGTTATTAGGTGTTAGGTAAGATTTGGAAAGTGAAGGAATGAGCTGGTTGGAAAGAATGGTCATCCATTTTTTTATCCGTCATTTATTGCTGCCTTTTCTCAATTTATTTGGAATCAGCGCCACAAGAGGTAGGGGGGAGGTTTCTCCTCCTCCGACTAGACTAAGAGTACAGATGTGCCACTTTCACCCAACATCCGAGAAATATGCCGTGGTGTTTAGCCCCAGCGCATGTCGAGAATGCTTTTGGTTAGACGGTCACCATTCGGATATTGAGGTGGTTCAAGGGAGATTGCTGACAGCTGCTGACAGCTAGTCAGTGAGCTGAGGGTGCTGATATTATGCAAACCTCTGTGGTCAACGGTGACGTGCATCAGTCGGAGCCCGATGGTGAACCTCAAATGATTCATTGACACATGCTGACTCAACAGCTCTGCCAGCTGATCGCTGCTGAGAAGTGGTGGTGGATTTGTTGCACTCGGGAGTCGTGTCGCCGGCTTGCAGACGACAAAATCATCCACGCTTCCCAATACTGATCACCACCCACACAGTCTGGAAAGTGTTGGTGCAAGAATATCATTTCTGTCGAGGTAGAATGGGACGAGTTTAGTTTAACTCAGCGGGACCGGCAGCATCTCTGGAGAGAAGGAATGTGTGACGTTTCGTGTTGAGATGCTTCTTCAGACTGACATGAAACGTCACCCATTCCTGCTCTCCAGAGATGCTGCCGGTCCCGCGGAGTCACTCCAGCATTTTTTCGTCTATCTTCGGTTTAAACCAGCATCTGCTGTTCCTTCCTACACTAGTTTAGTTTAGTTGTGTTTAGTTTAGAGATACAGTGCAGAAACAGGCCCTTCGGCTCACTGAGTCTGCACCCACCAGCGATCCCCGCACACTAACATTATCCTACACACACTGGGGACCATTAACACATACACCAAGCCTGTAAGTGTGTGGAGTGTGGAAGGAAACCTCAGAGACAACCCACGTGGTCACGTATTCTGCATTATACAGTGGCTTGCAAAAGTATTCATTCCCCTTGAACTTTTCCACATTTTGTCACGTTACAACCACAAACGTAAATGTATTTTATTGGGATTTTATGTGATAGACCAACACAAAGTGGCACATAATTGTGAAGTGGAAGGAAAACGATACATCGTTTTCAGATTTTTTTACAAATAAAAACTGAAAAGTGTGGCGTGCAAAAGAATTCAGCCCCTTTACTCTGATACCCCTAAATAAAATCCAGTGCAACCAATTGCCTTCAGAAGACACCTAATTAGTAAATAGAGTCCACTTGTGCGTAATCTAATCTCAGTATAAATACAGCTGTTCTGTGAAGGCCTCAGAGGTTTGTTAGAGAACATTAGTGAACAAACAGCATCATGAAGCCCAAGGAACACACCAGACAGGTCAGGGATAAAGTTGTGGAGAAGTTTAAAGCAGGGTTAGGTTATAAAAAAATATCCCAAGCTTTGAACATCTCACGGAGCACTGTTCAATCCATCATCCGAAAATGGAAAGAGTATGGCACAACTGCAAACCTACCAAGACATAGCCGTCCACCTAAACTGACAGGCCGGGCAAGGAGAGCATTGATCAGAGAAGCAGCCAAGAGGCCCATGGTAACTCTGGAGGAGCTGCAGAGATCCACAGCTCAGGTGGGAGAATCTGTCCACAGGACAATTATTAGTCGTGCACTCCACAAATCGGGCCTTTATGGAAGAGTGGCAAGAAGAAAGCCATTGTTGAAAAAAAGCCATAAGAAGTCCCGTTTGCAGTTTGCCACAAGCCACAAGCAAACATGTGGAGGAAGGTGCTCTGGTCAGATGAGACCAAAATTGAAGTTTTTGGCCTAAATGCAAAACGCTATGTGTGGCGGAAAACTAACACTGCACATCACCCTGAACACACCATCCCCACTGTGAAACATGGTGGTGGCAGCATCATGCTGTGGGGATGCTTTTCTTCAGCAGGGACAGGGAAGCTGGTCAGAGTTGATGGGAAGATAGATGGAGCCAAATACAGGGCAATCTTGGAAGAAAACCTGTTAGAGTCTGCAAAAGACTTGAGACTGGGGCGGAGGTTCACCTTCCAGCAGGACAACAACCCTAAACATAGCCAGAGCTGCAATGGAATGGTTTAGATCAAAGCATATTCATGTGTTAGAATGGCCCAGTCAAAGTCTGGACCTAAATCCAATTGAGAATCTCTGGCAAAACTTGAAAATTGCTGTTCACAGATGCTCTCCATCCAATCTGACTGAGCTTGAGCTATTTTGCAAAGAAGAATGGGCAAAAATTTCAGTCTCTAGATGTGCAAAGCTGGTAGAGACATACCCCAAAAGACTTGCAGCTGTAATTGCAGCGAAAGGTAGTTCTACAAAGTATTGACTCAGGGGGGGCTGAATACTTTTGCACGCCACACTTTTCAGTTTTTATTTGTAAAAAACTTTGAAAACCATGTATCATTTTCCTTCCACTTCACAATTATGCACCACTTTGTGTTGGTCTATCACATAAAATCCCAATAAAATACATTTATGTTTGTGGTTGTAACGTGACAAAATGTGGAAAAGTTCAAGGGGTATGAAAACTTTTGCAAGCCACTGTATGCTGCAGTCTACCATCTGGTCTCATAGCGTGTCCAGGGTAGGACATCCTTATGCCCCTGTCCCACTTAGGAAACCTGAACGGAAACCTCTGGAGACTTTGCGCCCCACCCAAGGTTTCCGTGCGGTTCCCGGTGGTTTTTGTCAGTCTCCCTACCTGCTTCCACTACCTGCAACCTCCAGCAACCACCTGCAACCTCCGCGGAACCGCACGGAAACCTTGGGTGGGGCACAAAGTCTCCAGAGGTTTCCATTCAGGTTTCCTAAGTGGGACAGGGGCATAAGTTACTGGCACCTGGGTCTTCCCTGGTCTTTGCATTTTCAGCGTCCTCCAGGACATTGTATTCACCACCATACCTATTGTATAACTAGTGGTGCTTTAACAAAACTTAAATGCCAATATTTGGATGGGAGCGTCAAACGTTATACATTTCTGGAAAGTGAAAGTGCGGCAAAGTCCCTTAGTGCTGGTCAGTGTTCCTCGGAATTTGCTTTCAGCAATCCTGGGCTTATGCCAAGTCAGCTGGCAGTCCCATTCCTGAACACTGTTCAGTGATTGTGAGAAGAGGTGGGAGTGGAGGGGTGGGGGGGTAGTGGTGGTGCGTTGCCGAGAGAGGATTACACCCGGCAGAGCATTTTACAATCCTCCCACTATTAACCGTGGGAGGTAAACATATTTCAGCTGAGATGCTAAACGGATTCAGTGTTCGCCTACGCTAGGGTCTCTTCCCCACATCAAACACTCCCCTTCCTCATCCCTCCATCTCAGGCAAAGCCCAACCTGGGAGAGATGGAAAAGTAGGCCAAATGCAAATAAAATAAAAACACTTTTCAATGAGCGTTGGTCAGGAGCCATGAGTATTGAGGAAATGAATCAGCAACCGGCTTGATAGGGTAGGAGTTTGGTACAGTGGAGGTCACAAGTCAAGAGTTGTCTCTCCGGATATGGAGCGACTGTATCTTGGGATCACTGTTGCACTTGCTAGAGAAGCATGTGTATCACTTGACGGTGAAATTAGAGAGAAGAATTGTGTGGAATGATGCATGCCGTTATGTGAAGAGCATCAACAAAAGAGACCATGTGAAACTAAGGAAGGAAGTTGTGAGGCAGAGTGGTTTTGCATTTTGCAAGGTGTTGGGGGTGTGCTATTTTTCACCCAGCTGTTTGGGCTGTGATGAGACCTTCACTCTTCACTAGAAACATTGGTAATTGTTTTGAGTAATTAGCAAGAGTTGGTTTTGCCTGCAGCCAATTGCCATTAGTGAGATATGAGCCTTCTATCCTGAGGGAGTGATGGCCTTGGGAAGCGTGCATGCCCACCCTGTTCCCTCACTAGTCAGGGAGTTAATAAAGCAAAACACAGCCGGGAGATCAATCATTTAAATCCTTGTCAAGGAGAACATATTGACCGCATCCAAGCAGATAACAACCAGCACCAACACCTCCATTCATCACTTAACTATAAGACTGTTTGGCATTACATTGGAACCCTTACGGCTTAATGAGTTTCAGGGTGAAGTGTGGGAAAGGTCTTTAGATGCTGGTTTAAATCGAAGATAGACACAAAATGCTGGAGGAACTCAGCGGGATAGGTGACGTTTTGGGTCGAGACCCTTCTCCAGACTTCACTGGGGATCTGGATTTTGTCCTGTATTGGCTCAGCATGTTTATACAGGGGGGTAGCAGAGATCCTAGCTTTGACTGCAAATGTGCAATGATGTGGCTCAAGGAATATTCTCCACGGTGTGTGTGTGTGTGGGGCAGGGAGAACATCAGCCAAGCACGGCAACCCCGGCTGGCCCATATACTTAGCATGATGCAGTGCATGGGGATTATGGCCATAAAGTAAAATAAAAAAGCCTGCTGACTTTACTGGCCAAGACATGGAGAGAGAGAATAGAAATGATTTGTATTTAAGGAACTCTTTTTCGTGACCACGTTTTGCAGTTGATGAAACACCACAGCAGCAGAATCCTGATGGCGTTGCAGAAATCAGGTTCACAGTAACTGCTCACAAACAGCAATGCAGTAATGACCTAAATAATTCATCACTCTGATATTGGCTGGACATCAGGAAAAGTCCTTTGCTCTTCCACAAACGAGCACCAGGGGATATCTTAACCCATCGGAGAATGCAAAAGGTGTGCCTTGATTTACACATCCCCTCCGGAAGATGTCATTACTGACAATGTGGCACCCCCTTAGTGAGATGCTTCCAGAGGGGAGGGGGGTTGGCCAAACGTTACCATCTCAGAGGTGAATGTGCTACTCGTGAACCACAGTTAATATTTGACCAATGGAGTTGACAAGCATGGGCGGCATAGTGGTACAATGGCCTCGCAGTGCCAGAGATCGCTTTTTCATCCTAGTATTAGCTGGTATAGATACGTACCTGAATCCGAATCCGACCTTTCTGTCCTGGGCTTTCTTCATTGCCTGAGTGAGACCCAGTGCAAATTGGAGGAACAGCACCTCATATTTAGACAATAGGTGCAAGAATAGACCATTTGTCCCTTCGAGACAGCACTGCCATTCAATGTGATCATGGCTGATCATCCCCAATCAGTACCCCGTTCCTGCCTTCTCCCCATATACCCTAACTCTGTTATCTTTAAGAGCCTTATCTAGCTCTCTCTTGAAAGTTTACACCCCAGCGGTATGAAGATTGACTTCTCTAATTTCAGATTGTCCTGGTTTTCCGTCTCTACCCCTCCCTCTTCCCTGTTCTCCCACAAGCCTAAAGTCTCCGCCTTTTCCCTTTCTTTCCCCCCCCCCCCCCCCCCCCGACATCAGTGAAGAAGGGTCCCGACCCGAAACGTCGTCTATTTCTTCTCTCCATAGGTGCTGTCTCACCCACTGAGTTCCTCCAGCATTTTTTGTCTACCTTTGATAAGTAGTTGCAAGGACGTGGTGAGCCACGGAGTCTCCTTCTGTGCTATGCTAATCCATGGTCATCACCTAAGCAATTTGCACAGGTATTCCAACCAGTGGAGAACACCTGTAGAGTAGCAGAGAAACACTGGTGGTGAACGAGGTATGTGAGACTGGCTAGAACACACTTTCCCCGACTGCCCTCATACAAGAGGTTGCTGATTGATTGGACCCATTCCAATACCGAGATTACTTTCTCGTGCCGAACTGACAGCTGAGGCTGTGGATGTAGATTTTTAATCCTGTATTCAGGTAGGTATATTAGACTGACATAAATGAAGTGTATGAATTGGTCTGCCTGATCCTTACTGTACTACTATGTGCAGTCAGAATCAGACAGACCAATTCATGTTCTTTATCTTATGTCCTATTTATCATTAATAGATGAAAGACCACTGGGAACTGACTGGGATGTAATCAAATTCCTCCATGTTCCCAGCACCCCCCCCCCCCCCCCCCCCTCCCCCCCCCTCCCCCTCCCCCTCTCCCCTCCCCCTACCCCCCAAACAAAAACCTCACTTAACAGATTCCAGCTAACAGACCGTCATTTGGGGAGGGGTGAGAAGAAGATGGATTTTAAACTGTGCACTCAGCATTTTTAAACCAGGGGAAGGCCTGTAAGTTATCAAATATTGAAGGCCAGTTTAAATTACATCAAACCACTGTTTGTCTGCTGAATTTTGGCTCTGTGTCTGGAATGGGAGAATTGGTAGTGGGGGGGGGGGGGGGGGGGGGGGGGGGGGGGGGTGGGGGGGGGGGGGGGGGGGGGGAGATGGTATATAAAAGAGAGAGAATGAGGCTAGAGAGAGAGGCGAGAGAGAGAGGAGGGAGAGGAGAGAGAGAGTGTGAGGGAAGAGATACCCAGAGAGCAAGAGAGAGAGAGAGAGAGAGAGAGAGAGAGAGAGAGAGAGAGAGAGAGAGAGAGAGAGAGAGAGACACACACACACAGAGAGTGAGAGAGAGAGAGTGTCACACACACAGACAGAGAGAGAGAGAGAGAGAGAGAGAGAGAGAGAGAGAGAGGGGAGTGGAGAGAGAGACACACAGAGAGAGGGAGTGAGAGAGAGAGAGAGAGGGAGAGAGAGAGAGAGAGAGAGAGAGACAGAGAGAGAGAGTTACAGTGAGAGAGAGAGAGAGAGAGAGAGACCCAGAGAGAGAGAGAAAGAGCGTGAGAGAGAGAGTGAGAGGGAGAGAGAGAGAGAGGAAAGTGTGGAGAAGAGAGTAAAAGCCTTCCTACCCCCTCTGGTGTCTCGAACCCTGCAAAAGAAAGAAACAAAGAGATGGGGAGGGAACGTAGAGAATGGGGAGAATGAGGTTAGTTTAATTTAGAGATACAGCTCAGAAACAAGCCCGTCGGCCCACCGATCCACGCCGATCAGTGAACATTACCCTACACACATTAGGGACAATTTACACTTACACCAAGCCAATTAACCTCCAAACCTGTGCGTCTTTGGACTGTGGGACGAAAACTAAAATCTCGGAGAAAACCCACGCAGGTCACGGGGAGAACGTACAAGCTCCGTACGGACCAGCACCCGCAGTCGGGATCGAACCCGGGTCTCCTGCGCTGCAAGTGCCTGTCCCACTTAGGCGATTTTTTGGGCGACTATGGGCGACTGCCGCAAGATTTTCAACATGTTGAAACATTTTGGGCGACAATTTTTGCTGTCATAGGTTGGCGTAAGTGTTGTCGTAGGTTGTCGCCAGGTGAATTCCATTAAAACTAGTCCCTGGCGAAGAGTCGCCTAAAGAGTCGCCTAAGTAGGACAGGCCCTTAAGGCAGCAACTCTACTGCTGCGTCACCGTGCCGACCATTATTTCCCAGGCAATGGACATCCCAACCTGAGAGAAGGCCTGGCTCCTAATTCGTCGGCAGTAACAGGAGTCACACACCACTACCCACTTCCGTCTCACTCATTCTCTTTCTTTTTCTCCATGAGGCTAACGCTGCCAATAAAATTCGCCATTGCCCCCTCCTCCATACTTTTTCTCTGTTCCCTTTCCCTTTCCTCCCTCCTCTTTCTCACTTCAATCTTTTTCCATCCTCTTCCCACATACTCCCTGTATCATTGTCATAATGTCATAAGTGATAGGAGAAGAATTAGGCCATTCGGCCCATCAAGTCTGCTCTGCCATTCAATCATGGCTGATCTATCTCTCCCTCCTAACCCCATTCTCCTTCCTTCTCCCCATAACCCCCGACACCCGTACTAATCAATAATCTATCTATCACTGCCTTAAAAATATCTATTGACTTGGCCTCCACAGCCTTCTGTGGCATTGTCTACAGTTTTATGACACAACTGAAGGGTATCGAAACTTTTATGGATTATGTGTAAGAAAGAACTGCAGATGCTGGTTTAAATTGAAGATAGACACCAAATGCTGGAGTAACTCAGTGGGACAGGCAGCATCTCTGGAGGGAAGGAATGGGTGACGTTTGGAGTGGAGACCCTTCTTCAAACCTGAAACTTCACCCATTCCTTCTCTCCAGAGATGCTGCCTGTCCCGCTGAGTTACTCCAGCATTTTGTGCCTACCTTTCATGGATTATGTTGGTCTAGAGAGGGGCATTTACAAATTAAACGAGTTGCTTTTTGGATAGGCTTATTTGTCTGAGGTATTTTAATGCTATTGAATGTTTACCTAGCTGCCATTAGGCCTTTGGGTCAATCTTTAATGCAAGCAAAATTGGTATTGAACATGTGGAGAGAGTTGCTAAACAACTGGGGCTTCAGTAGAATCGTAAAGGCCTGACTGACGTCTTCAGGGAGGAAAACAAAACCTCAGCAGACCTTATTTGTCCTGTCGGAATTCACAGTTAAAACTAATCACAAAATTTATGGAGAAATTGATAAAAAAAGGTTGTAAAATATTGATCGTGTGAAAATAACACAACTCATCTATAATAAGAAGAAAAATGAAGCAATAATTCAAGCCTTATCGACCACGTTTGCCTCTTTGTGTATTGATCCTGTGCTTTAGTGTATGAGATCGCACCCGAGATTGGATCAGAGCTAACGGCACTCCACTGTTGAGACCCTTTATATTTCCAGCTGCCATCAGTTACTTCAGCGCGATGGCCAGTATAAGTTCACCCAGGTTGGTATGTTTACCATTTATGACATTCGCAATCTCCAAACGCGCAGTAACGATGAATAATGAAGAAAAAGATACAATTTCTCCTTGGGCCTTGTCGTGTGGTGGTGCCTTTGAGGACTCTATTCTGCATCTGCCCTGAGGCCAGTGCTGCTTCCGTGCTGGCCATTATCTTGAAATATGAGCTGGAGCCAGCTGACAGTGTTCTTAGAGGATCAGTGTTCATGAAATTTCTATGAGCATTGATCCGTGTGATTGGATTGCCCTTCCGTGGATCCTTGAAATTGTAATTTCTGTAGAGTTTGCCTGTATATTCTCCCACCCGCTGGTACCGTCGACAGTCAATAATGGAATTTGTGTTGTTGGCACACGTCTCGGCGGGTCAGTGAATTGTCCCAGGATGCTGCCCAGGTGCTGATGCTCGGACATAATGTGTTGATTAAAGGTCAGGACACACTCCCCACTGATTAGGTGCAGGTAAGCAGACTTCCCCGTGCAAAACTGACCCATACAAAAAACCAAAGCTGTTTCCAAACTATATGGCTGTCGGACTCTAAGAGCAAGACTCCTCAACCAACATTACTTAAACCATATTCCCATCTCCACCCCTATCTACTTACTGCAGGGACTCCTTGGTTAACTCATCCCTTCTCGCCCAAACCAGCCGCTCCCCAGGATCATTCCCCTGCAACCGCAGGAGATGCAACACCTGTTTCTATACCACATCATCCAACGTGACCCCACCACTCGCCACGTCTTCCCATCTACCCCCTGTCTGCTTTCCGCAAAGACCTCTCCCTCCGTAACTCCCTGGTCGATTCTTCCCTTCCCTCCCGCATCACCTCCTCTTCTGGCACTTTCCCTTGCAGCCGCAAGAGATGCTACACGTGTCGCTTTACCTCCCCCCTCGACTCCATTCAAGGACCCAAGCAGTCATTCCAGGTGCGACAGAGGTTCACCTGCATCTCCTCCAACCTCATCTATTGCATCCGCTGCTCTAGATGTCCGCTGATTTACATCGGTGAGACCAAGTGTAGGCTTGGCGATCGCTTCGCCGAACACCTCCGCTCGGTCCGCATTAACCAACCTGATCTCCCGGTGGCTCAGCACTTCAACTCCCCCTCCCATTCCGAATCCGACCTGCCGGTCCTGGGCCTCCTCCATGGCCAGAGTGAGCACCACTGGAAATTGGAGGAGCAGCACCTCATGGGCAGTCTGCACCCCAGTGGCATGAACATTAACTGCTCCAATTTCCGGTAGCCCTTGCTGTCTTCTCCCCTTCTTAGCTCTCCCTCAGCCCTCTGGCTCCTCCTCTTCCTTTCTTCTTCCCGCCCCCCATCCTGCATCAGCCTGAAGATGGGCTTCGGCCCGAAACGTTGCCTATTTCCTTCGCTCCATAGATGCTGCCGCACCCGCTGAGTTTCACCAGCAATTTTGTCCACCTTCTATACCTCTTCCCTCCTCCCTCGACTCTATTCAGGGACCCCGACAGTCATTTCAGGTGAGGCAGAGATTCACTTGCACCTCATCCAACCTCATCTCTGTATCCATCGTTCTTGGTGTGGGCTCCTATATATCGGCGAGACGAAGAGTGCAGAAGGAATGGGTGACGCTTTGGGTCGAGTCCCTTCTTCAGACTGCGAGGCAATGGAGAGGTAGACACAGAGATAAGGAAGTGTACGGTGTGAAAATGATTCAGCATACTGATAAGATTAGTTGCGTTAATGCCATTGTGTGCACGTTGAGGGCAGTGGATGCCTGTCAAAGAAAAGGTGAAGTGACACAACAAACTACAAGTGCTGGAATCCTGAGGAAACTACAGTGCGGAGGAATTCAACTTGTCAAGCAGCATCTGCGGAGGGAGGGAATGAACATGCAATATTTTTGGTCGTGACCCTTAGGACGAAAGTTTGTTGGTTTCCGCTGTTGTGGAGTTAGTGTTGACATGACGGAAGAATAACCTAGAAACCCTGTTATCTATTTCCTCAAAACCTGTATCTATTTCTAAGATGTTTCCATTGCCAGCCTGAGAAGATGTCTTTGCCACCATTATCTGAACATCTCTCATTGCTCAGTGTTTTGTTTATAGTGGAACTTTCCACAAACATGGTGCAGTGTGGTCATTATATTGGACCGGTATTGGACTGGACTGCTGAGACTTTATTAATAGGAGCTGGTCAGGCCGTATTTGGAATGTTGTGAGCAATTTTGGGCATCATATCTGAGGAAGGATGTGCTGGCCCTGGAGGGGGTCCAGAGGAGGTTTACAAGAATGATCCCAGGAATGAGTGGATGAACATATGATGAGTGTTTGAAGGCACCAGGCCTGTTCTCGCTGGGGTGTAGAAGAATGAGGGAGGGACCTCATTGAAACTTATAGAAAAGTGAAAGGCTTGGATAGAGTGGATGTGGGGAGGATGTTTCCACTAGTGGGAGAGTCTAGAACTAATCATAGTCCCAAAATTAAAGGATGTTCCTTTATGAAGGAGATGAGGATTTCTTTAGTCAGAGGGTGGTGAATCTGTGGAATTCTTTACCACAGAAGGCCGTGGAGGCCAATTCCTAGATATTTTTAAGGCAGAGATAGATTCTTGATTAGTACAGGTGGCAGGAGTTATAGGGAGAAGGCAGGAGAATGGTGATTGGAGGGAGAGATAGATCAGCCAAGATTGAATGATGGAGTAGACTTGATGGGCTGAATTCTACTCCTATCAGTTATAGCCTCGTGGCCTTATGGTAAGACAGAAATCGGAAGAGTTTCATATACAGAAGGAATTATAGATTATGAGATCATGGCACTAACATAAAAGATCAGCCAGTATTGCGAAAAAAAAATAGATCACCGGGCATCATCACATAACTTTTTGGCATTTTGCGTATGATTTTTTTTGAAGTACATTTCCTATCTTAAAGCAATGGTTACCCTTCAGAAGTACTTCACCAGATATAACGTTTCTCCCAACATATTGGCTTGGGTTCTGCTTACGACAGGGTTGTGTAGGGGTCTTGTGAGACAATAAGTAAAACTCTTCTGGTCACCTGGATGTGAAAAATAACAGGGTCAGTCAAGAAAGAATAATTGGTTGTAATTCTTTGAACACGGTTGAGGAAAGAATATCTGGTGGATCACGTGAAATGACTGGAAACTGACCATGTGTCCAGGCTCCAGGAGTGCATCCAACCAGAGTTGGCAACAGACAACAGAGTCTGAAGAAGGGTTTTGGCCCGAAAAGTTCCCTATTTCCTTCGCTCCATAGATGCTGCTGCACCCGCTGAGTTTCTCCAGAACTTTTGTCTACCTTCAGAGTTGGCAACCATGTTGGAAGGCCACAGATGAAAATTATGACCAAATATTCCCAGCCTTGTTTTTTTTTGACATAGAAACATAGAAACATAGAAATTAGGTGCAGGAGTAGGCCATTCGGCCCTTCGAGCCTGCACCGCCATTCAATATGATCATGGCTGATCATCCAACTCAGTATCCCGTACCTGCCTTCTCTCCATACCCTCTGATCCCCTTGGCCACAAGGGCCACATCTAACTCCCTCTTAAATATAGCCAATGAACTGGCCTCAACTACATGCTGTGACAGATATTACCACAGATTCACCACTAACATCGGGAACAATCTTCCTGCATCTAGCCTGTCCAACCCCTTAGGAATTTTGTAAGTTTCTATAAGATCCCCTCTCAATCTCCTAAATTCTAGTGAGTATAAACCAAGTCTATCCAGTCTTTCTTCATAAGACAGTCCTGACATCCCAGGAATCAGTCTGGTGAACCTTCTCTGCACTCCCTCTATGGCATGCACAGGTATGCTTACAAGCCTTAGATGCAAAGTGCTGGAGTCACTCAGCGGGACAGGCAGCATCTATGGATAGAAAATGAAGACCCTGAAGAAGGGTCTCGACCCCAAATGTCACCCATTCCTTCTTTCCAGAGATGCTGCTTGTCCCGCTGAGTTACTCCGGCATTCTGTGTCTATCTTTGATGTAAACCAGCATCTGTGGTCCCTTCCTACACATTCCGTCTGCATACGAGGCTTGTTCTTTGAGCCACGCTGACTGATCATTTTGGTTAAGGATCAGTCACACCATAAACCCTCTAATTTTAATTCCATCCGATACATCAAAAATAACAACGCATAACCATGCAGAAGCCTCTAAACCGCATACGGCACTTCACTTTCTGAAATTTTAATTTATGAGGGAAAGGGCTGCAATAAAAAAAACAGTTGAAATAACAAGTCTGGCCAACTATAAATATATGTGCGGTTTTAACAGTTCCACATTTGAAGAACTCGGTGTTGAAAATCTTACAGCTCAAGGGTCCGTCCAGAATTTCACTTCCTCTTTGCCCTCGCAGAGACTAAGTGTTTGCCCCTGATCGAGACATGGGGGACAGAAAAAGCCATTCTCTGCAGAAGGTAAACGTAAATAGATTACAAATTTGAACAAAATCCGCGACCACATCTAAATTGTGGTCAGCATCTCTCTTCGTCTTCTTCACTCCAATGAGCTTAGGATACAAGTAATGTGTGGAAGGTAGTGTTTCCAATATTGGCCTGCCATCTTCAGAAACTATGCCATAATCCACTGCTCGTTGACCTGGTGGAGAACAATAATCGTCTTAAAGACAAATATTGTGTTGTGATAGAAACATAGAAACATAGAAATTAGGATGCAGGAGTAGGCCATTCGGCCCTTCGAGCCTGCACCGCCATTCAATATAATCATGGCTGATCATCCAACTCAGTATCCCGTACCTGCCTTCTCTCCATACCCTCTCATCCCCTTAGCCACAAGGGCCACATCTAACTCCCTCTTAAATCTAGCCAATGAACTGGCCTCGACTACCCTCTGCGGCAGAGAGTTCCAGAGATTCACCACTCTCTGTGTGAAAAAAGTTCTTCTCATCTCGGTTTTAAAGGATTTCCCCCTTATCCTTAAGCTGTGACCCCTTGTCCTGGACTTCCCCAACATCGGGAACAATCTTCCTGCATCTAGCCTGTCCAACCCCATAAGAATTTTGTAAGTTTCTATAAGATCCCCTCTCAATCTCCTAAATTCTAGAGAGTATAAACCAACTCTATCCAGTCTTTCTTCATAAGACAGTCCTGACATCCCAGGAATCAGTCTGGTGAACCGTCTCTGCACTCCCTCTATGGCAATAATGTCCTTCCTCAGATTTGGAGACCAAAACTGTACGCAATACTCCAGGTGTGGTCTCACCAAGACCCTGTACAACTGCAGTAGAACCTCCCTGCTCCTATACTCAAATCCTTTTGCTAGGAAAGCTAACATACCATTCGCTTTCTTCACTGAGTGGTTGGGCGTGCATTTGTAATTTTGGATAAAGCTGTTTGATCATGTTCCAGAAAAACCCTGCGGTTTCTTCATTGCAATGCTGATCTTCATTCTGATATAATGCTGGGATTGTTGCCTCCACTATAGCATCTGTGGAGGACCACTCGCACAGACCACAACACATCAATGAAACTGACTCCCAGTGAAACCCCCTTCATTGATGACCAGCTTGCTCTAACATCTCTTGTGAGGAGAAAGATGTTGGTGAATTGCTTGATGGAGTGGGAATTGTCACGCTGGCTGAGAATGCCGGAGCCACCTCTTGGCTTCCTAGGAGCGCAGGATGTCCAACCTGGCATCTACTGCACTCGTGAGAATGTCCAAGTATTTCTCGGTAGATCCACAGGCTGTCTTCCTCTTTGCTGCAACTTCTCACCCTCTGTGGCAGCCGTGATGTGCAGTATATTCCTGTTAGACTCAGTCCGCCTAAGGCCAACGTGATCTCCCGGTTGAGATACACCTCCCCACACTGAACTTTCCAGACCCAACGTTCACCATCCCATTCCTGACGCTCCAGAGAAAACAATCAGGTTCTTCCAACCTCTTCTTGTAGCTGCAACCCTCTAATCCAGGCAGCAATCTGGTAAACATGCTCTGCATCCTCTCCAAAGCCTCCACATCTTTCTTATAATGGGGCGTCAGAACTGTAATACTCCAAAAGTGGTCTAACCAAAGTCCTATAAAACTGCATAATGACCTCCTGACTCTTATATTCAATGCCCCTGGCAATGAAGGCAAACATACCATACGCCTTCTTTAACATCCAATCCTCTTGGTCTACTTGCCTGTACGGAGTTTGTACCTTCTCCCCGTGACCTGCGTGGATTTTCACCGAGATCTTCGGTTTCTTCCCACACTCCAAAGACGTGCAGGTTTGTAGGTTAATTGGTTTGTTATAAATGTAAAAATTGTCCTTGGTGTGTGTAGGGTAGTGTTAATGTGGTCGGCACGGACCCGGTGGGCTGAAGGGCCTGTTTCCGTGCTGTATCTCTAAACTAAACTAAGCTAAACCTCTTATAGTGAGCTATGAACTTGAACTCCAAGATCACTCTGCATTTCAATTCTGTTAAGGGTTTTGCTATTAACTGCTTACTCTTTTGACGGCATTCCTCGCTGTCTGTAATCCTTCAGTTTTGGTGTCATCAGCAAACTTACTCAGCAACCCATCTATATATACATCTAGGTCATTTATATATATATCCCAAACAGCAGAGATCCATGTGAAATTCCGCTGGTCACAGACCTCCAGCCAGAACATCCACCTTCCCCCGCAACACCATACGTTCTATGAATAAGGCAGTTATTAATCCATATCAACAAGTCATTGTGAATCCCATGCATCTTAATCTTCTTGATCAGCCTACCATGAAGGAACTTATCAAAAGCTTTACTGACATGTATGTGGAACATCCATTGCCCTTTCTTCATCTATCTCCTTGGTCACCGCCTCAAAACACTTCGTTAGTGAGACACGTCCAGCAGAGCTGTGCTGGCTATCCCTAATTAACCCATTCTCTTTCAAATGGGAGTAAATCCCATCTCGAAGATATTCTCCCTAATAGTTTCCGCACCACTAACGTGAGGCTAAACAGCCTATAGTTCCCCGAACTTTCTCTCTTTCTTAAACAAAGGAAGAACATTGACCATTCTCCAGACCACCAGGACCTCACCTGTGGCTAGCAAAGAAACAAAGATCCTCATCAAGGTGCTCGGCAATCTCCTCTCTTGTCTCCCTTAATAAACTGAGATAGATCCCATTAAGCCCTGGGGACATACTCACCCTAATGTTCTTCAAGAGCATCAGCATCACCTCCTGCTCAATCTCAAACTGCTTTAGCATATTTGTATTCTGCACACTGATCTCACTGTCCTCCAAGTCCTTCTCCTCAGTAAGTACTCACCTACATCCTCCAACTACAAGCATAGATTCCCTCCTGTATCTTTGAGTGGTCCTACTTTTTCCCTGGTCACTCTCTTATTTGTAGTGTATGTATAAAAAGCATTGAGATTTTCCTTAATCCATCTCGCCGGTGACATTTTAGAAACATAGAAATTAAATTAGGTGCAGGAGTAGGCCATTCGGCCCTTCGAGCCTGCACCGCCATTCAATATGATCATGGCTGATCATCCAACTCAGTATCCCGTACCTGCCTTCTCTCCATACCCTCTGATCCCCTTAGCCACAAGGGCCACATCTAACTCCCTCTTAAATATAGCCAATGAACTGGCCTCGACTACCCTCTGCGGCAGAGAGTTCCAGAGATTCGCCATTCTCTGTGTGAAAAAAGTTCTTCTCATCTCGGTTTTAAAGGATTTCCCCCTTATCCTTAAGCTGTGACCCCTTGTCCTGGACTTCCCCAACATCGGGAGCAATCTTCCTGCATCTAGCCTGTCCAACCCCTTAAGAATTTTGTAAGTTTCTATAAGATCCCCTCTCAATCTCCTAAATTCTAGAGAGTATAAACCAAGTCTATCCAGTCTTTCTTCATAAGACAGTCCTGACATCCCAGGAATCAGTCTGGTGAACCTTCTCTGCACTCCCTCTATGGCAATAATGTCCTTCCTCAGATGTGGAGACCAAAACTGTACGCAATACTCCGGGTGTGGTCTCACCAAGACCCTGTACAACTGCAGTAGAACCTCCCTGCTCCTATACTCAAATCCTTTTGCTATGACATTTTATGGCCTCCTTTGACCCTTTGAATCATCCACTTTAGTCCTTTCTTACTCGTTTTATAATCCTCATAGCCCTGTCTAATGTCACCTTCTTAGACCTGGCATATGCATGTGCGAGTGAATTTCCACTTCCTCAAATGTCTTTCCAAACACATAGACATTATAAGCAGCAAATCATTGGATACTTGCAAGAAAGGTTATTGTGAACCTCTCTGAGTGAACATTTCAGGGGGTTTCACTTCAGTTGTACGTTTAAATCTCACGTCACCATCAATCGTTCCCTCGATTAAAGGATTTGTTGATGAGCATTGAGACCGAATGTGTTTCAATTTGTTGTAGAATTGCAAAGAAACAAAGATGCTCATCAAGGCCCCTGAAAACCCCTCTCTTTCCTCCTTAAAAAAACAGGGATAGATCCCATCGAGCACTGGGGACATACATGTTGAATTTCCCACCTTTCCTCTACCTCCTTGTGCAACCACACCCTCACCTGCATCTTAAATGTGATCTGTTCATATTGGGGATCTAAGATGGCTCTTGCCTGGTCTCAATGCCACTGGTTCAAATGAAACCCTACAAAATCAAGGACTGGGGATGGCAAGATAGTGGCAGGAAATCAACTGTGCATTGAGTTCCCTTTCGTGCCGAGCAGTCTTGACTCACTGAGTCATAATATTGTGGGTAAACGTTTTCCTCCAGAGACATGAGTTCATTGTCTTGACTGCAGGACTGAGCACTACTGAGGAAGGGCTCTATGCTCATAGGTGTCTTCATTCAGAGACAGATGCCAAACAGAGAGCCTATCCAGGTGAAAGTACAAAGAAAAATTGAAGGCACCACTTCAATGAAGAGCAGTTTTACCAGCATACCATCCGATGTTTAGCTCGTAACATTATCTGAGAAATATGATTATCCGATCATCATTTAACTGCTGTTGTAAAACTTGTTGTACATGAGTTAGCTGTCACACTTTCCATGGAACAGTGATTATACAGCAACAATCCTTCAAAAGTAAAATAATGCAGGCACTGAAAGTCTGAACTAAACACAAACATTGCTGGAAATACTCAACAGATCAGAACCGTGGAAAGATCACTGACCCAAAACATTTGCTTGGTTATTCTCATTACAGATGCTGCATGACCCGCTGCCTATTTCCAGCACTTAGATAGATGCAAAAAGCTGGAGTAACTCAGCGGGACAGGCAGCATATCTGGAGAGAAGGAATGGGTGACATTTCAGGTCTGAGGAAGTGTCTTCTCTTCAGAGATGCTGCCTGTCCCACTGAGTTACTCCAGTGTCTATCTTCGGTTTAAAGCAGCATCTGCAGTTCCTTCTTACATATTTAAAGCACTTTGATTTTACAGCAGATTTCAAGCACTTACTGTTTTTACATCAAAAATAGTTCACTGGCTAGCAAATAGTTTGGCGTCTGCCGAGCCAGTTTTCGAGATAAAAACAGTCCTTAGAAATACATTACTTTTTTAGCCATCTCTTTGAGAACTCAAAGCAATTTGGTCTGACTCTCCAGACAAAAAAAGTTAGATATATCATTACAGGATATTGCTTAAGGTAACATGGAAGTTATAAATATTGCAAAATTATTTTTAACCACTCACCCAAAACTGGGTGGAATGGTGGGCATCACAGAGAAGTGAAAGTGCTTGTCGGCAACTTTATGAATGGAAACATTGTCCCAGTCATAGTTTATGAATGATCCAGGTCACAATGCTGTCTGCAGCTAGAATAGAAGAACTGCTCGAAGCTGTCTAATTACAAGAATAAGCTAATTATGGGACAAGCTGCATGATGCTTGGGAAAATGTACAACTCTGTATGGCATTGATTTATTCAGATTAGAAGCTGCCTGACTTGATTCCAACTCTGGTGGTACCAAGATAAGCAGAGAGAGAAGGTTGGGGAAAGATCCAAGGCTCTCAATTGTTCATCCCTCAACCAATTATAAATGACTAGTTCATTCACTTCTTGCATATACATAGGTATTCAGCCCGAGTTACTATTTAACAAGTGACTAACTTCTCTAACTGCATGTAACCCTTGCGCTCCCTCTCTCCCCTTCCCTCAAGCACCCTAGTTCTCCGACTAGTTTTACTGATTATATTCCACCTTGTCATCTTCCTCTCAGATAACAATGAACCATTCTACTTTTCCTTATCATCATCTGCTTTGATCTGTCATTTTCACACCTTACCCTTCCGTATCTCTGGACTCTTTCTCCCCTGACTCTCAGTCTGAAGAAGGGTCTCGACCTGAAATATCACCCTTTCCTTCTCCCAAGAAATGCTGCCTGTCCCGCTGAGTTACTCCAGCATTTTGTGTCTACCTTTGGTGACTAATTAATTTGTTGTGGGTATGAACTGCTCTTGGGCATTACTGTGAGCAAGGATAAAGTGCCATTGCCATGCATCTGTTCTATTGTTTTCTTTTAACCATTTATCCCAGTAATTTTATTTAAGCAAGTTATTAATTGGTGCAACATTAAAAGAAAGAGCGTGCGTTTAGTTTAGCATCATTTATATCCCCAGATTGTTTCAAAGCACTTCACAGCCAATTAGGCGTATTAAGTGTAATGGAAGGTGAAACAGCAGCATGATAAATGACGAGGTGGCTTAGATAGATGCAAATATTAGGCGTTTTTTGAAGGTAAATTTTGTCAACAACATTACGAAGACCTGCACTATTCCTTTCCTGTGGTGTTGTGGGAGGTTTGGTATAGTTTAGTTCAGGGATACAGCGCGGAAACATGTCCTTCGGCCCATCGAGTCCACACCGACCAGTGATCCACGCACATTAACACTATCCTACACACACTGGGCACAATTTACACTTATACCAAGCCAATTAATCCACAAACCCGTATGTCTTTGGAATGTGGGAGGAAACCAAAGATCTCGGCGAAAACCCACGTGGTCACAGGGAGAACCATATAACCATATAACAATTACAGCACGGAAACAGGCCATCTCGGCCCTACAAGTCCATGCCGAACAATTTTTTTTTCCCCTTAGTCCCACCTGCCTGCACTCGTACCATAACCCTCCATTCCCTTCTCATCCATATGCCTATCCAATTTATTTTTAAATGATACCAATGAACCTGCCTCCACCACTTCCACTGGGAGCTCATTCCACACCGCCACCACTCTCTGCATAAAGAAGTTCCCCCTCATATTACCCCTAAACTTCTGTCCCTTAATTCTGAAGTCATGTCCTCTTGTTTGAATCTTCCCTATTCTCAAAGGGAAAAGCTTGTCCACATCAACTCTGTCTATCCCTCTCATCATTTTAAAGACCTCTATCAGGTCCCCCCCCCCTTAACCTTCTGCGCTCCAGAGAATAAAGACCTAACTTATTCAACCTATCTCTGTAACTTAGTTGTTGAAACCCAGGCAACATTCTAGTAAGAACGTACTTTACAACTTACGTATGTGCGGAAGCAAATAGGGGTTAATTTAGTCATTCACCTGAATGCTCACAGCTTTGACAGTGGGCATTGCACAGGTGGCAGGTTAAACTATTGGTTCTAGTCTCTTCTTAAGTTAGGCTCTGATATGCAGATGCCTGAATTATGGGCACACTTGCCTGCACTGGGTCTCCGTAGGCTAGTATCTGATCTGTAGGAAGATGAGGTATCGGTCTTGGGAGCAAAGCAGCCAGTATGTTGGGGCTCCATTTGCCTGGCATGAAACGTGGCAGAGGGATGAGAAGAGCATTAGCCAGGGATCAGCTGCAGCAGCCCATATCCATCTATCCCTTCTCAGTTCAATTTAGTTTATTGTCACGTGTACCAAGGTACAGTGTAAAGCTTTTGCCAAGTGCTATCCAGTCGGCAAAAAGACAATACATGATTACAACCGAACCATTTACAGTGTATAGATACATGGTAAGGGAATAACGTTTAGTGCAAGGTAATGCCAGCAGAGTCTGATCAAGGATAGTCCGAGAGACACCAAAAAGGCAGATAGTGGTTCAGCACTGCTCTCTGGTTGTGATAGGATGATTCAGTTCACAAGTTCATGTTATTAGAGTAGAATTAGGCCATTCAGCCCATCGAGTCCACTCTGCCATTCAATCATGTCTGATCTCTGCCTCCAAATCCTATTTTCCTGCCTTCTCCCCATAACCCTTGACATTCATTCTAATCACGAATTTGTCTATCTCTGCCTTAGAAATACCCACTGACTTGGCCTCCAAAGTCATCTGCAGCAATGTGTTCCACAGATTGACTACCCTCTGACTAAGTTCCTCCTCACCACCTGGTCTTAGACTCTCCCATCAGTGGAAACATCCTTTCCACTTACATTGTCATTCAATGAAAGGCGCCCACAAATAAAATGTATTATTATTATTATTATTCTGTAAGTTTTAATGAGATCCCCCTTCAACCTTCTAAACTCCAGCGAGTAGAGGCCCAGTGTTGTCAGATGCTCATCATACACTGACCCACTCATTCCTGGAATCATTCTGGTTATCTTCTTCTGGACCTTCTCCAGAGCCAGCACATCCTTCCTCAGATACGGGGCCCAAATTTGCTCACAGTCCTCCAAATGCGGCCTGACCAGCACCTTATATAGCCTCAGTTGCCTGAGAACAGCTGGGACGAAACAGTCCCTGAATCTGGAGGTGAGTGGAGACAGTGCAAATGTAAAATGCCACGTGTGTACAGAATGGGACGGGTGGGCTGTGATGGCTGTGTAATGAGTCTTATTTGTGGGAGCAAATATGAAGAATGAGCACACGGGGACGTCGAGGAAGATTACCTGTGAATTTCGATTTGTGTATCTTTCCAGGATTGGTGGAAAGAGAGATCTAAAAAGTTAGGGAAACCCTGTGTCATTTGTGGATAAAACGTAACCAAGGCCATATAATGATATTGGTAGGTTTTTTTTTTTGTTAGAAATTTAAAATTTGATCAAATTCACACGCAACTCCTTTAGCAATGGTGTGTTTTTTTTTAATTATCTGCTTGGCTAGTGACCAAATTGCAAAGAAGCTGAAAATCAATAGCAATAAACTGAGCAAACAGACACTGACAGCGCAAAACTGCAGCGCATGTTTACCTAAAGCCAACCTTATCCATCTTAATATCAGCTGGGGACAGCACAGTGGCTTGTCTGGGCTGCCCAGACACTTGTCTTGTAATCGCCCTTGTTACTGGACAGGAAAGCTCTTATTGAACTATGAATGTCCTGCATCACTTGCCAATGAGAAGCATTTGGCAGAATTTCATTGTTGCATTTGCTGTGCATAGTTAGACACGCCATTCTAATGGAGACTTCTTTTTTTCTTAATCCAATGTTTTGCTTGCAATTCTGGTTTGTATAATCATGCCCGGCACTTGGACTGTTTTGACATTTGCTTCTGTTCCTCATTGTTATGCTCCCCTTCTGAACAGGCTTTTATCAGAACGAGGGAGAATAATGCCCCTGTCCAACTTAGGAAACCTGAACGGAAACCTCTGGAGACTTTGCGCCCCGCCCAAGGTTTCCGTGCGGTTCCCAGAGGTTTTTGTCAGTTTTTCTACCTGCTTCCACTACCTGCCACCACCTGCAACCTCCGGGAACCGCACAGAAACCTTGGGTGGGGCGCAAACTCTCCAGAGGTTTCCGTTCAGGTTTCCTAAGTGGGACAGGGGCATATCTGTTTAATAAGGAACTGCAGATGCTGGAAAATCGAAGGTAGACAAAATTGCTGGAGAAACTCAGCGGGTGAGGTAGCATCTATGGCGCGAAGGAAATAGGCAACGTTTCGTCCCGAAACGTTGCCTATTTCCTTCGCTCCATAGATGCTGCCGCACCCGCTGAGTTTCTCCAGCAATTTTGTCTACCTGAGAGAATAACTGACTGGCACAAAACAACATCTTATAAAGAAGTTTATGAAACCTACTGATTCCCACTATTATCTACACTACACTTCTCTCCACCCTGCCTCCTGCAAAGACTCTATCCCCTACTCCCAATTCTTCCATCTTTGCCGCATCTGGTCCCAAGATGAGGTGTCCCATACCAGGACATCTGAGATGTCCACATTCTTTAGGGAACTCTTCTATCATAGATGAGGCCCTCACATGTGTCTCCTTGGGAAACCCGCAGCTCTGCTCTTGATTCCCCTCTCCCCCCAGTCCCAACAAGGCCAGAGTCCCCCAGTCCTCACCTTTCACCCCATCAGCCGTCGCATACAGCCCATAATCCTCCGACATTTTCGCCACCTCCGATGGGATCCCACCAGATCTTCCCACCCCCACCCCTTTCCGCTTTCCCCAGAGACCATTCTCTCCGCAACTCCCATGTTAACTCCATTGTTAACCTGTCCTTATACCCCCTCCCTCAACTGTCCAGGGACCCTGACAGTCCTTTCAGAGGCAGAGGTTCACTTGCACTTCCTCCAACCTCATCCACTGTATTCGCTATTCCAGGTGTGGACTCCTGTATGTTGGCGAGACCAAGCACCTCATATTTCATTTGAGCCGCTTACACACCAGCGGTATGAATATTGATTTCTCTAACTTTCCTTCTCCGACCTTCCCCGACGCTAGTCGTTGTACCAGTTTTACTGTCGTCCTGTTGATAAGGAATTGGGATGATCAGCCATGATCATATTGATGGCGGTGCTGGCTCAAAGGGCCGAATGGCCTACTCCTGCACCTATTTTCTATGTTTCTATGGGACGGCTGAAAAGGGCTATAAAATGTCCATGGCAAGTTGATTAAGGAAATCCCCAGCCATTTTATACATTATATTCAAAGTAAGAGGGTAGATAGAGAAAGGGTAAAAGGCCTGTCTCACGAGCATGCGACTCCATGCGGCAAGAGCGACCTAACCAGAAGCAAGGGCCGCGCAGAGGTCGAGTGAGTGACATGAAGTGCGAGCGAAGTCCGTGGGAGGTTCGTGCGTGCCGTACGGCGTCGAGGCGGCTGCGGGCCGGCAGGCCGTGGCCGCTCGGAATTTTTAAACACGGTCAGTTTTTTGGAGCCCCGCGCGATGTCAGGACCAGCTCCGCACAACTCCATACGGCTCCGGCGGTCGAAGTGGGACCGGCCTCGCGAGGCCGTACGGCTCAAGTGACCACGTTAGGTTGCGCTTGCCGCATGGAGTCGCTTAGGTCACGCTTGCCGCATGGAGTCGCATGCTCGTGGGACAGGCCCTTAAGTGCATCGAAGGGCAAAGGAAAGAATGTATGTGTGGAGACCACCAAAGAGAAGGGCATGGATGAGTGGGGATAAGATCAGTGGGGTAGGTTGATATTCCAGGGAAAATCTAAATTAAGAAAAAGGTGTCGGGGCTCTTGAAAACCATTGAGCTGCATAAGACCTGGCTTGGTGGAATCCATCACAGGAAGCTGAGGGAGGCAAGGGAGGAAACTGACGAGATGTGTAGGAAGGAACTGCGGACACTAGTACCTGATTCTCAGTCTGAAGAAGGGTCTCGACCCGAAACATCACCCATTCCTTCTCTCCAGAGATGCCACGGGTACAGTTATGGTAGACTGCAGAATGCCAATCTTTATCCATTGTTTAAGAAGACGAACAGGAATAATCCAGGACACAATAGGCTTTACATTAGTGGTTGAGAAGTTCTTGGAGAAGATTCTTAGGGACAGCATTTACTTGCATTTGGAGAAGCATGGACATTGGATATAGTTAGCGTGGCTTTGTGCAGGGGAGATCCTGTCTCACTAATTTGATTACATTTTTTAAAGAGGCAACAAAATGATTCCAGCGTTGGATGGTGGATGTTATCTACATGGGCTTTAGTAAAGCTTTGGACAAAGTCCTTAATAGTAGGAGGGACCAAAAGGTGAAGAGTCAAGGGATCCACAGTAAGTTGGATACTGAATTGGCTTTGGCATAGGGTCATAGAAGACAGATGGTGATGGTGGAGGGGAGTTTCTCTGACTGGACTTCTGTGACCATAGCTTGTTCCATAAAGATCAGCCCTGGGACATTTGTAGTATATTCGATTCGATTCGATTTGATTCAATTTATTTGTCATTTGGACCCCTTGAGGTCCAAACAAAATGACGTTTCTGCAGCCATACATTACAAACAAATAGACCCAAGACACAACATAATTTACAGAAACATCCATCACATTGCTGTGATGGAAGGCCCAAAAAACTTATCTCTCCACTGCACACCCCCCCCCCCCCCCCCCCCATGTCAGAGTCAAAGTCAAAGCCCCCGGCTGGCGATGGCGATTGTCCCGCGGCCATTAAAGCCACGCCGGGTGGTGCGAGGTCGCTCACCGGATCTTGGTGTTGGAGCCCCCGGCGTGCGCTCGCAGAGTCCCGCGGCCATTCCAAGCCGCGCGGGGTTGGTGATGTCAGGCCCCGCTCCAGGAGCTATACAAACATGACTTGGATGAAACGTTGGTGGTGTGTGACACTTGAGTTTGTAGACATCATGAGAGTTGGTGGAGTTGTGGATAGTGAGTAATGGAGGCCAAGAAGCTGGCAACTTAAACTTCATTCCTGGCCTGAGCTTTGCTGTGACTTTGTAGTCTTTCAATTCACACTTTGTAGTTATGTTGGGCTTGGCACGGGTGAAGGGTGTGGGCAGTGGAAATATGGATGATTTGCTTACGCGGTTAATAATGAGGTACTGATCACAGAAGAACCTCTCACTTCAGTTTGCAGCTGGTTGTAAAACATTTCAGGCCCATCATGTCTGACAGCATTTATCTGATCTGCTTCTCTGCAGTGTGTGAGTTCCAGCAAACCGTGTCTTATTGTCTGACCTTTTCATTTTCCACGGAAAAAGAGAGATCAGTTTGTTGAGTGTAATCGAGTGAGCTACAAGGCAGGATACAGGGAAAATGCGTGCTTTGAAAATCCAAGCATGCGGGGAGTGAGATGCTTTAAATCAATGCCATTTATCTTTTGCCTTGCCCCCAACAAAACCAGCGCTGGGCTCATTTAGAGGCGAGGTAGCTGATAGTGGTATACTGTTGCAATGTTCAATAGTCTGTGAGAGCATGGAACCAACTGTTCTCAAGCTATCCCTTTATATCTAATTTTTGATGAAGTTATTACAGGTAGTGTCACTGTTGGATAGAGTGCAGAGACCGATCGTGTTAAATAGCAGTGCAGGGCATGTTTTCATTTGGAAAGTAATAAAGAGCTTCCTCGCCCCAGCTCTTAGTTGCACAGGAGGATGCTTTGACCCCTGGTTGACCTCTCTAATGATGCTCTGCCAAAGCGTGCCTCTTGCCTTGAACACGCAGCTAAACTGAATCACACGCGTTTATTTCGTCTCTTTCAAATTGGCTGAATTTGATTCTGATTCAGTCGGTTTCTCCACCCAGATACCTGATGCTTTTGGGATCTCCTTTAACCTTCAGTACACAACTGGCGGAGAGTGAGGGAGTGAGAGAGCGAGGTAGGGAGGGCAAGAGAGAGAGAGAGAAAAGAACAGGTGAGGTGTGAGAGACGTGGGTGGGGAGAGAGAGAGAGAGAGAGAGAGAGAGAGAGAGAGAGAGAGAGAGAGAGAGAGAGAGAGAGAGAGAGAGAGAGAGAGAGAGAGAGAGAGAGAGAGAGAGAGAGAGAGAGAGAGAGAGAGAGAGAGAGAGAGAGAGAGAGAGAGAGAGAGAGAGAGAGGGAGAGAGAGAGAGAGAGAGAGAGAGAGAGAGAGAGGAAGAGAGAGAGAGAGAGAGAGAGAGAGAGAAGGGAGAGAGAGAGAGAGAGAGAGAGAGAGAGAGAGAGAGAGAGAGAGAGAGAAGAGAGAGAGAGAGAGGAGAGAGAGAGAGAGAGAGAGAGAGAGAGAGAGAGAGAGAGAGAGAGAGAGAGAGAAAGAGAGAGAGAGAGAGAGAGAGAGAGAGAGAGAGAGAGAGAGAGAGAGAGAGAGAGAAAGAGAGAGAGAGAGAGAGATGAGAACAAGAGAGCGAGAATAAGAATGAGATATTGAACGAGAGAGGGAGGGAGGGAATGAGAGAGAGATTCAAGATTCAAGAGAGTTTATTGTCATGCGTCCCAGATAGGATAATTAAATTCTTGCTTTGCTTCAGCACAACAGAACATAGTAGGCATAAATAATACAGACCAGTGTCCATATACCATTGAATATATATATATATACATACACACACACACACACATAAATAAACATATACAGTGCAGTAGGCTAATTAAAGTTCAGATTTTGCCTGAACGAGAGCGAGAAAGAGAGAGCGAGCGAGAGAGAGAGCATTCCATCCACAAACAAGTCTTTCTTTACCAAGTGTGTCACTAGTGGAATATAACTTTTTGGGGTAAAGGATGCATTGGACGATGGTGGTTGGGATGGCTTTATGTGGGTAGGGAGGAGGTGGGTGTCTGGTTGTGATCATTGATCCAAAAGGCCTCAAGGAGAGAGTGTGCAGAGAATGACTGAGATACAAACTCCCGACTGAAGCATGGTAAATTTAAAGTGACATTCGCAATTTTGCACTAGATTGAATCTAACGATAGGAAAATGTAAATTGCCTGACAGCGTGTCACCCAGAGTCCAGTAAATCAGCAGAGCGGGATAATGGAGGGAGTACCCCTGCCTCATCTCCTCCGCCTCCTCCTCCCAGCTTTCCACATGGCTGTTTGCTAACCCTGAGCCGCTGTTCATAGCTCCACTAAGCAGAGGTGAAGCCAGATCACCCAGATGAGTTAAATATGGTCTTTACTCCTCTTCAGACATGACATTGCTGCATCTTCATGGATGTCAGAAGACCTCTGACAACTGTCCAATTGTCTTCAATCCATCATCAAAACAACAATCGAAGGAAGTTGATTATTGAATGAAGACCTTTGCTGTCCTGGTCTTTCCTCGCCCTGTGTCCTTTTAACAATATAATACAATACAAATTTATTGTCATTTGAGCCTCAAAAGAAGTTCAAACGAAATGTGGTTTGTGTAGTCATACAACAAGAAAAGAACCAAGACACACAAACAACACAATTTACACAAACATCCATCACAGTGAATCTCCTCCTCACTGTGATGGAAGGCAAAGTCTTGTCTCTCCCCTGCGTTGCATTCTTCTCCCGATGTTAAAGCTCCCGGCAGGCAATGGCAAAATTCACTCCCTGAGATCCGGAACTGAGACATTGATTGAGGTCTATAAAGAATGCACAATTACGAGAGATCCCTGCACTTAAGCGGAACCAATTTATACTTATACCAAGCTAATTAACCTACAAGACTGTATGTCTTTGGAGAGTTGGAAGAAACCCATGCTGTCGCGGGGAGAACATATAGTACAAACTCTGTACAGTCAGCACCCGGAGTCAGGATCGAACCTGGGTCTCTGGCGCTGTAAGCACTGTAAAGGGCCTATCCAACGAGTTTGTGACTCCATGCGGCAAGAGCGAGCTAACCAGAAGCGGGGGCTGCGCGGAGGTCGAGTGAGTGACATGAAGTGCGATCGAAGTTCATGGGAAGTTTGCGCATGACGTACGGCGTCGAGGCGGCTGCGGGCCGGCAGGCCGTTGCCGCGCGGAATTTTTTAACACGGTCAGTTTTTCGGAGCCCCGCGCGATGTCGGGACCAGCTCCGCACAACTCCATACGGCTCCGGCAATCAAAGTGGGACTGGCCCCGCGAGGCCGTACGGCTCAAGCGACCACGTTAGGTAGCGCTTGCCGCATGGTCGCTTAGGTCGTGCTTGCCGCATGCTCGTGGGACAGGCCCTTGAGGCAGCAACTCTAACGCTGTGCCGCCCTATTCTTTTGTGAATTATTTTTCAATCTATCCTTCTCTAAGTGTGTCCACCTTTCATCTGTACTTTCTTCTTTCCCAGCTCTTCTATTTTAAAAGCAGCCCCAGTCCATAGCAGACTCTTTGTTTGTGCATTTTATGTTAGGACCAACACTTCTGTTCTTGATGTCGAGATGTTCCCAGACAAACGGAACAATTTCCTTCATACATACACAAATCCAATCAACAATAGAAAACAGATGTCACAAAGACAATGATGACTTTGCAGGCCATCTGGTGGGAGATACCAACACTTTGCATGTCCACATTGAACATACTATAGTTTAGTAAAGTAGTCTCTATAGATCAAAGGAGAACCACTGCTAATTAAATCAAGAAAACAAACCAAAGAATTCTAGAGTTGAAATTTTAAATTGGATTGCTTTACTCAATGTAATTAGCATTATTATACTTTGATGTCAAATAACTCATTCCTTTCTTATAAAAATAACAAATACTTTCCATCTGCCCACAGAGCAAGGAACTTAATTATCATGTGTTACAAGCATTATTTTATTCTTCCTTATTGAATGTTTTGTAATCGCTTCATTGGCCTGCACCCCACCCAAAGTTCCTCCCCCCATCTTTCAGTTTGCCAAATATCAGCAGGAATGTTTCCAGGGAATTCATATGGGATGAAACCATTCAGAAACATGAGCCAAGCTGCCAATTCTCACAGCTATTCCGTCAGTGGGCCTGACTTTGGCATCCCCGAGAGGAGTTAAAGTGGATGCTACACCGTGTAAGCGAGGAAAGGTATTTTTCAAGCAAGGACAATCACCACCACACTTTTCCCTTCTATCCAAGCAGTGCTTCTGAACCTGAGCACTGGTGGCCACAAGAGTTTACTGAAGACAATCACATTCTGTCTTCTTCCTAATGATGTAGGGAGGAACTGCAGATGCTGGTTTACACCAAAGATAGGCACAAAATGCTGGAGTAACTCAGCGGGACCGGCAGCATCTCTGAGTAGGAGGAATGTCTGAAGAAGGGTCTCGACCCGAAATGTCACCCGTTCCTTCTCTCCAGAGATGCTGCCTGGCCCGCTGAGTTACTCCAGCATTTTGTGCCCATCTTCAGTGTGAAGCAGCATCTGCAGTTCCTTCCTACACAAAAGCATTCATGATATCCTTCTTGAGAGGATATCGTGTTTCAGAGATTTTGCTGATGCCACGCAACTTGGTGGGATGTGACGTTTAGGGTTATAACTCTCCTGTGCTGCATAGCAAGTGGACGTTAGACACTGAACGCCAGGCCTTCCAAGCTTGATGACACTGTTGAAACATTGATGCTACCCATTCATGTCTGGGACTCTGCAAAGAAGAAAGCGTGGCTTCAACAGGCATAGCCTCTTGTATGATGTAGGAATCTGAGGGGTGACATTTTCATTCAAAGGGTGGTGGGTGTGTGGAACAAACTGCCAGATGAGGTAGTTGAGGCTGGGACTATCCCAACATTTAAGAAACAGTTAGACATGTACATGGATTAGACAGGTTTGGAGGGATATGGACCAAATGCAGGCAGGAAGACTAGCTGGGACATGTTTGCTGTTGTGGGCAAGTTGGGGCAAAGGGCCTGTTTCCACACTGTATCACTCTAGGACTCTTGGACTCTATGACTTTGGAGAATCCCAAAGGGCCTATGACAAATGAATTACTTGCACAAAATGTGTTGACTATGGCTGTGCGGTTAACCCTAAGCAGGCAATTTGCACAAGCTAAAGTCCCACAGATATTACATGGTAATCATAATCTGTTTGCATGATGTTGGTTGAAGGATAAATGTCCAGGCACCACATAGAACACCCAACTTTTCTTCAAAGCAATCCCTGGCATCTGAAGAAGGGTCTCGACCAGAAACGTCCCCATTCCTTCTCTCCAGCGATGCTGCCTGGCCCGCTCAATTACCCCAGCAGTTTGTTGTCTATCATGACATCTTTTATAGCCACCTGAGAAGGAAATATGGGTCTGTCCTCTTGGGAAGCACTGGCCTATATGAGATGATGACCTAATTTGAGGACCATCTGTATCAATTATGTATGATGGAATCTGAGTTACAAGTCTCTTTCACTGTCCTCCATTCTCTAGTCTAATGGTGTCATAAAAACTGTGGCAATAAAATATTAAGTAAGGACATTTAGGCAGTTGAATAAAGCCATGGAAATATTGAAGTTAAGATTGTGTTGTATATCAAGGAATGCTAATGTGAAAAGTGAAACTTTAGATCTCACTTGGATTCCACATTTCATCAACAAAGCTTTCATTTAGATAATATTGCTAATGTAATGAAATGTTTGATGTTATATTTTGGAGAAACCTTTTGTTCCGGACTAAGTAACAACGTATTAGACCAGGTGTCTAAAAGCTTGGTAGATAATGGATGCTTTAAGGATTACCTAAAAGGAAAAAAGAACTGTGGAGTGATCAGAAGTCATTATATAAACGTTGTTATATAAGGTTTTGTTGAATTCAGAGGCGGCACAGTGGCATTTGACTCTGACATCGGGGGGAGAGGGAAGTGCAGGGGAGAGATACGTTTTTTTTTGCCTTCCATCACAGCGAGGTGGAGATGCGCTGTGATGGATGTCTGTGTAAATTGTGTTGTGTCTTGGGTCTTTTTGTTCTTGTATGTATGACTGCAGAAACAACAATTCACTTGAGCCTCTATGAGGTTCAAGTGACAAATAAATTGTATTGTATTACCTAAAAGGAAAAAAGAACTGTGGAGTGATCAGAAGTCATTACACAAACGTTGTTATATAAGGTTTTGTTGAATTCAGAGGCGGCACAGTGGCATAGCAGTAGAGTTGCTGACTTACAACACCAGAGACCCGGGTTCGATCCTGACCTCGGGTGCTGTCTGTACATGGTTTGTACATTCCCCCTGTAACTGTGTGGGTTTCCTCCAGGTGCTCCGGTTTCCTCCCACATTCCAAAGATGTGGAGGTTTGCAGATTATTTGGTTTCTGCAAATTGCCCTTAGTGTGTAGGATGTACAGATAGAACTAGTGTTGGTCGGCACAGAATCAGTGGGCCGAAGGGCCTGTTTCCACGCTGTATTGGTAAGCTAGGCTAAGTAATGTGGAATCCATCTGAGAAGGGAAGCTCAGAACAGCAGGACCAGGCCGCTAAAAGTGTGCCGGAGACTTTCAGAGGCCAAAAAAAAATCAAGGACCTTGAAGAAGGCAGAATTGGGGGCATGCAGAGAAAAAGAATAGAGTGTTGGGGAGTTGGAGAAGTGAGGCTTTGGGGGGGGGGAATGAAGTTGGGGGTCCCCATAAAAAGGATGGTGCACACAAATGCTGGAGAAACTCAGCGGGTGCAGCAGCATCTATGGAGCAAAGAAAATAGGCAACGTTTCGGGCCGAAACCCTTCTTCAGACCATAAAAAGGATGTTGGGAAGATCAAGATGATATTCTCTGCTGGGGCTGTCTGTGATGAGGAAATAAATGCAAAGAAAGACTTGAAGGCTTTGAAAAGTAGGGTGAGAGAATATTGCTCAGACATTAGAAATCAGTACTTCACTAAAAGCACAACTTGTGTTCAACTCTGCTCTTCAAATGCGGTCCAACGACTGTTTGGAAGCAGGTCATGTGACAACACCTGCGTAATGTCTCCAGCCAGCATTGGCAATCCCAAGACCAACCCAGGCCAGGATAAATTCTGCATTGCACAAAACTAAATTGCAAACAATCGAAAATCCTGATGTAAGATCATTTACATCAGACGACAGCCAAGGAACATAAATCACATCCCATTTCCTTGCTGCACCCCTCCCCAGCATTGCGTAAAAATCTGGTTTTCCAATTTTTTCTCATTAATTTCTTCTCTGAAACAGTGGGACCTCTTGACAATAACGACCATTGAAAATGGTGTTATTTTGGCTGTGCTGAAGTGGGCCAGCCAAGAAAATAACAGGGGGACGGGGGCGAGGCAAAGAGAAGGGCATTCTGTTTCTTTCTAGTTTGGAAATAATGCAGATGTTCGGGGCATGTGCCAGATTATCACATGTATTGAATTAACAAATGCCAGGATAACAAGTCACTATTGTATCCTGAGGCAGACTGTCACTGGCCAGGCCAAATTGTTCATGGTTTTAGACTGTGTTCAGGATATGGTATAGCTATCAGAGATGAAAAATTATTCGACTCTGTCAAACAAAAGGTCTATTTCATTGGCCAAAATAAGTTATATTCCAGCACTGGCAGACTGATCCAAAAAAACCCCAGCTATTTTCTTTACAAATTAATTTATATTCCCAATAGTTTTGCATTCTGCACATAGAAATTGAAACAAGCTATTCAGCCCTTTTAAACAATTTTTCTTTGGTTTAGTTTAGAGATATAGTGCGGAAACAGGCCCTTCGGCCCACCGAGACCGTACCGACCTGCGATCCCCACACTCCGTGCCCAATCCCTGCACACTGACACTATTCTACACACACACTAGGGACAATTTACAATTATACCACATAGCTGTACATTTTTGGAGTGCGGGAGGAAGGCAAAGATCTCGGAGAAAACCCACGTGGTCACGGGGAGAACATACAAACTCTGTACAGACAGCACCCATAGTCAGGATCGAACCTGGGTCTCCAGCGCTGTAAGGTAACAACTCTACTGCTGCACCACTGTGCTGCCAAATCTACTGTTCAGTTCAATTGGAACTAATTATTCACACAGCCTTAACCAATTATTCCCTCTCATTATTAGTATGAAAGATCTTGTAATATCTGGAAACCCTTGAATGAGAGATTTCTTAACATTGAGTTGTCACTTTGGGATTTCTGATGCATGGTTCTGGGCACTCACCAAAATGCCTGGTATAAGCTCATTCAGCAAATCAATCAACTATTAAATAATGGTGGAGTTGCTGCCTTACAGCGCTTACAGCGACAGAGATCCAGGTTCGATCCTGACTACGGGTGCTGTCTGTACAGAGTATGTATGTTCTCCCTGTGACAGCGTGGGTTTTTTCTTACACTCCAAAGTCGTACAGGCTTGTAGGTTAATTGGCTTTGTTTAATTGTAAATTGTCCCTGGTGTGTGTAGGATAGCGTTAATGTGCTGGGATCGCTGGTCGGTGCGGACTCAGTGGGCTGTTTCTGTGCTGTATCTCTAACCTAAACTAAACTGTGGAGACATCATGTCCAAGCCCAGTTATGCCATTACCTGATGTACACATGGAGGCATTCACCCACCAGGACTATTGGGGAGTTGGAACAACATTTTTCGGAGTGACTGGTCCATATGGAACTGTGTGCCATCTACAAAATGGACTCCAGTTACTTGCCTAATAGTACTCCAATAACATCCCCCAAACCCTTGACTTCCACCACCAAGCCGGATAAGGCAGCAGTCACAAAGGAACTAAATGCTCCCCTCCATATTGCTTTCTATCCTGTCCTGGAAATGTATTGCTCGTCCTTCACCGTTATAAGGTCTTACTCCTGGAACTGACTGCAGCATAATAGAAATATTTGAAACATAAAGACTGCTGCAGTTCAAGAACATGGCTCAACACATCTTTAACTAGGGCAAGTGAGGATGAGCAAATGGGTAAACCCACCCTTACTATATCCTGAAAAATTAATTTAAAAAAGGGAGGAGCAGATGATTATAGATCTAGAGTCTTAATGGTTTTGACCCATACTTTATCTTATCTAGTGTTTTGCTTCTGTCGTGGCCTAATTGATTCATTGTAATGACATGTCAACATATGTTTTATTATTGTACAGTTTAACTATGAGAATAGATGAAGGTTGGGTGGGACAGTGGTGCAGGTAGTAAAGCTGACTCCTTAAGGGGCTGTCCCACTGTACGATCTAATTCAAGAGTTCTCCCGAGTTTCCCCTGATTCGAACTCGGAGAATTACGGTAATAGCCGCTCGTAGGTACTCGGGGCTTTCGTGGACATTTTTCAACATGTTGAAAAATCTTCACGAGTCTTCAGGAGCTTACCGCGTTTCCTGAGTGCCTGCCGTTAGCGTTACGAGCCGCTAAGAGATGTCCCGAGCTCCGACGTACCCGCTATGTACATTCTACGTACTTATCACGAGTTTGATTTTTTTAAACTCGGGAGAATTCGGGAAATTTACTTGCACTGAATATTATTCCCTCTATCCTCTATGTACACTGTGGACGCCTAGACTGGTTTCATAGATCATCTTTCCACTGACTAGATAGCACGCAACAAAAGGAGATTTTCACTGTACTTCGGTAAACGTGAGAATACACTAAACTAAACCTCTCTGCCTCTTATCACTATTGCATGGATTCAGTGAGCACATTGAGTGGACTTCAACTTGCTCCCGATTTACGGTGCTAATAATTTAAAAGTACAGACCATTCACGCAGAAGGAGATGATTCAGCCCTCAAGCCTTTCTGGAGGAGCTATCATATCGGCCCACTTCTCTTGCTCCTTCTCAATCGCCTTGTGAATCTTTCCCATCACTCCTTTCCATCATCCATTTGAATATTGTGAGGAATTTTGTTTCCACCTCTCTTTCAGGAAATGTGCCCCATATAAATAGGAGCCTGACACAGAAGTTATTGGACTTTACTGGACTTTGTCTTGCATTAAATATTATTCCCTTTCCCCTGTATCTGTACACTGTGGATGGCTCGATTGTAATCATGTATAGCCTTTCCGCTGACTGGATAGCGTGCAACAAAAGGTTTTCATTGTACCTCGGTACATGTGACAATAAACTCCACAGAACACCAAGAACCTTGATTCCACTGTGACCTCGGATGCTGAAAGGGTGGGTTGTGTGTTATCCCTGTGGCTGTCTGGGTTTCCACCAAGTACTCTGGTTTCCCCCCAGGTGCAGGTTGGTTGAATAATTGGACACTCTTGTTTGCCCTCAGTGTGGGGAGATCCGGGAGAGTTGATAGGGATGTGGGGGGGTATAAAATGTGACTGATGTAGGATTAGTGTAAATGGGCAGTTGATGGTTGGCGCAGACACAGTGGGCCAAAGGACCTGTTTTTGTGTTTTTTTTCTATGATCTATTATTCAAAGGTAGGGGCAAATATTCGGTGACTGCTGGGAGCAGGGAAGCGTGACGACTTTTATCTTCCCTAGAGCCAGGATTTCCTGACATCTCAATGTGGACCTTGATTGCTTAGGGGATGGCAAAGGTGTGATGTTACATTACAGGAGCTGTTTGGTGGACACCCATCTTCCCCTATACCTCACTGAATGGTTCACTATGGGGAGCTTGTTGGAAGTGAGGATCGGTGTTGTGATGAGGATTATTTAGGAGAAGCATGGTACAATTATGTTGTATTACTTGGCCCCAGTCGGCACTTGGCCCCAGTCGGTGGATAGGGTTGCCAACTTTCTTACTCCCAAATAAGGGAGAAAAGGTCAAAATAAGGGACAAATTCCCAACAGCAATTCGCTGACCTACTTAGCCATGGCTGGGTGAATGATGAGTTGGCCCGGGTGCTGAACTGCACACAAAGCCCAGCCGGCGGGCCAGCTGAGGCCGACGTCACGGGCAAAGTCCGCACACCATCCAACTCATGAACCGATGATCGGCTATGAGAAGGTGGTGTCGGTAGTAAGCGAAGGTCTGAAGGTAGGACAGCTGGTCGGGCTACCGACCATGGGCGAGACGCTGCTGCTTGCCGCACTATGTCGGGACGGATGAGGCGGGGGCCAGACGCAGATAGTCCACTCAACCCGTGTATAGCAGTCAAATACGGGACAAGGGCGGTCCCATATGGGACAAACCAGTTTAGCCCAATATATGGGATGTCTCGGCTAATACGGGACAGTTGGCAATCCTGGTGGTGGACCTGTTGGTTAGGAACATAGATTGCATATCATTGTGCAACATTCCTTCCTTCTATTCCATTCCTTCTATCAAGAGAGGCTGCCTGTCCCGCTGAGTTACTCCAGCATTTTGTGTCTACCTTCAATGTAAACCATCATCTGCAGTTCCTTACAGAAGGCTAAATGAGTTCTGAGTATTGTCAGATTTAAGTAGAATTCTTTACAATTCCGACTTCCTCCAGCTGCTTCTAATGTTCCAGATTCTAACATATGCACATTTGCATTCTCTTGTGTCTTTCTTTATAATTCCAAGTTTACGGTTTTTGTAAGGTTGACAAAGGCTATGTCCTTGTCACAAGGTAAGGATTATGCCCATTCTGCCCCTTCACAGATAAGACCCACCACATGATTTGGAGAGTAATCTGTTGAAGAGAATATGTTGTCTAAGAATGTCACTGTTGTAGGCAGCACAGAGCACCCTCTCTTTTCAGCCTGTCCACTTTTTTGAGGGTGATTGTAGTTACTATACGATACTTTACGATAGAACTTTATTAATCCCAGGAGGGAAATGCTCCGCAGTCATGGTGCAGTTGCAATGCTCCTGATGACTCCCAATGTCTAGGCCCCCTTGAACAATGAGCAATGTAGAAGCCCACTGTTCCCCTTCAAATCTCAAACAAAGTGCAAACTCTGCAAACTCAGGGAGGTGATGCGGGAAAATTCATCTTCATCTTCTCCAGCTACTTTCTCCCTGTCCCTACAGTGATAGCTCCCTGTTCCTGCTTCTCCTCCCTCATTTCCCTCCAGGGACATAAACAACCTTTGCAGGTGAGACAGAGATTCACCAGCACTTCCTCCAGCCATGTCCATTGCATTTGGCAGACTCTTTGGCAGACTCTTGGCAGACTCTTCTAACCAGATTAGGCGGCCGATTTGCTGAACAACTAACTGTCCACTGTGAACATCTGGATCTCTCGGTTACCTGAAATTTAAATTCCCTTTCGTGCTCTGACAGTGACATGTCTGTCCTGGACCTCCTCCACTGTCAGGGACCATAAAACAAACAGTAAGAATAGGACTGCATATTGGACCTGGGTAGTCTACAACCCAGCAGTCATCCAGCATGTTACATCCACTATTACAATAGCTGCAGCCACTTGTTCTCCACATCCTCTTCAAGCCCCTGTTGCTATCTCCAGCCTTCCTTCACCCCCTACCTGACTGCAATCTGCCATCCAACCCATCCTTAACTGTAACCACCTATTGCTTGCTAACTCTTTACGTTAACAAGCAACTCAAGAGTTGATTGAGTTGAATTTGGGAATAATACAGAAGGTGCAGGATCAGTTCATTCCAAAGAGGAAGAAAAACGGAGACCTTAAACATGGAAAGAATCAGATTTTCCCTGTTGGATAAACAGGAATTATTCGTTGGAACATGGTCTCCTTTTATTGATTACTTAAAGGGTCAGAATAGTTCAGCACAGGAACCTGACTAGCACCCGGACTAAAGATTGGATGAAATGCTATACTTCGAAATGTACGAACATATCTCGAATGATGTTTTTAAACTCTAACAAATTTTTCCATTCTTCTTCAATTACCTCTTTCACTCCTCTTCCTTTTTTTTTAATTTTAGTTTTCTTTTTCCTTCTTCCCTCTCTCTATTTCATCTATCCCTTTAGCTCTATCTAGTTATAAAAAAAAAAACGAAGAAAAATGCAAAACGTATTGGAGACAATGTAATAATAACTGACAATATTATCAATTTAAAAATGATGTAACAGTAATGATGTAATAGATCATGTACCTATCTCCAATAATAAAAAAATTAAAAAAAAACAAAAAAAAAAACAAAGAGGAAGAAAGATTCCAAGGGGAGTAAGGGGCAACTGTGGCTGACAAGGGACATCAGGGACAGTATAAAAATAAAAGAGAAGAAGTACAACGTAGCAAAGATGAGTGGGGAGCAAGAAGATTGGGTAATGTTTAAAGAGCAACAGAAGAAGTACAACGTAGCAAACAGGTAATATGGGGAGGAAAGATGAGGTAGCCAAGAATATAAAGGAGGATAGTAAAAGCTTCTTTAGGTATGTGAAGAGGGAAAAAATTAGTTAAGACCAAAGTTGGACCCTTGAGACTGAAAAAGGTGAATTTATTATGGGGAACAAGGAAATGGCAGATGAGTTGAACAGGTACTTTGGATCTGTCTTCACTAAGGAGGACACAAACAATCTTCCTGATGTACTAGTGGCCAGAGGATCTGGGGTGACGTAGGAACTGAAGGAACTCCACATTAGGCAGGAAATGGTGTTGGGTAGACTGATGGGACTGAAGGCTGATAAATCCCCAGGGCCTGATGGTCTGCATCCAAGGGCACTTAAGGAAGTGGCTCTAGAAATCGTGGACGCATTGGTGGTAATTTTCCAATATTCTATAGGTTCAGGATCAGTTCCTGTGGATTGGAAGGTAGCTAATGTTACCCCACTTTTTAAGAAAGGCGGGAGAGAGAAAACAGGGAATTATAGACCAGTTAGCCTGACATCGGTGGTGGGGAAGATGCTGCAGTCAATTATAAAAGATGAAATAGCAGCACATTTGGATAGTAGTAACAGGATTGGTCCGAGTCAGCATGGATTTACGAAGGGGAAATCATGCTTGATAAATCTTCTGGAATTGTTTGAGGATGTAACTGGGAAAATGGACAAGAGAGAGCCAGTGGATTTAGCGTACCTGGACTTTCAGAAAGCATTTGATAAGGTCCCACATAGGAGATTAGTGGTCAAAATTAGGGCACATGGTATTGGGGGTAGAGTCCTGACATGGATAGAAACTTGGTTGGCAGACAGGAAACAAAGAGTAGGGATTAACGGGTCCCTTTCAGAATGGCAGGCAGTGACTAGTGTGGTACCGCAAAGGCTCGGTGCTGGGACCGCAGCTATTTACAATATACATTAATGTTTTAGATGATGGAATTCAAAGTAACATTAGCAAATTTGTAGATGACACAAAGCTGGGTGGCAGTGTGAACTGTGAGGAGGATGCTATGAGAATGCAGGGTGACCTGGACAGGTTGGGTGAGTGGGCAGATGCATGGCAGATGAAGTTTATTATGGATAAATGTGAGGTTATCCACTTTGGTGGCAAAAACAGGAAAACAGATTATTATCTGAATGGTGTCAATTTGGGAAAAGGGGAATTACAACAGGATCTAGGGGACCTTGTTCATCAGTCAATGAAAGTAATCATGCAGGTACAACAGGCAGTAAAGAAAGCGAATGGCATGTTGACCTTCATAACACGAGGAGTTGAGTTTAGAGCAAAGAGGTCCTTCTGCAGCTGTACAGGGTCCCAGTGAGACCACACCTTGCTATTGAGGTAGTGCAGCATAGGTTTACAAGGTTAATTCCCGGGATGGCTGGACTGTCAGATGCTGAGAGAATGGAGCGGCTGGGCTTGAATACTCTGGAATTTAGAAGGATGAGAGGGTATCTTATTGAAATATATAAGATTATAAATGGTTTGGACACGCTAGAGGCAGGAAACATGTTCCCGATGTTGGGGGAGTCCAGAATCAGGGGCCACATTTTAAGAATAAGGGGTAAGCCATTTAGAACGGAGATGAGGAAACACTTTTTCACACAGAGAGTTGTGAGTCTGTGGAATTCTCTGCCTCAGAGGGCGGTGGAGGCCGGTTCTTTGGATACTTTCAAGAGAGAGCTAGATAGGGCTCTTAAAGATAGCAGAGTCAGGGGATATTGGGAGAAGGCAGGAACGGGATACTGATTGTGGAGCCATGATCACATTGACTGGCGGTGCTGGCTCGAAGGGCCAAATGGTCTACTCCTGCACCTATTGTCTATTGTCTATTGAATTGCAACCAACTCCCCCCACTTCATGATACTGACTGCATCCCCTCTACCCTTTCAGGGTCTCAGCCCGAAACGTCGTTCCTCCGATTCCCTCCACAGATGCTGCCCGACCCGTTGAGTTCCTCCGTCTGTTCTCCTAACTTTGCTACATGTTCCGGCATCTGCTTCCAAAATTCAGCTTCTAGAATGTCCTGATACTTTTTTCGCTTTGTTCCGCTCAGCCAGGTACAGATCCGGCTATGCAGCGTGAGCAACAGCCTTGAACAATTCCTCGGTACTGTGACCCATCCCCGCTCGCTGTGTATTTATTTTTCTGACGAATGGCATTAAATATGTGTCACAGGATACAGGCTCCATGTGTGCAGTACTTTATTACATCTTGCAGTACAGTGCTGTGTACAGCCTAATGCCCCTGGGCTAGCAGATCGGCGGAGTTTTTAAACAAGTTATTTTAATTGCTTATATGAAGTGTCGATCATTCTGCCAATCTTGGCAGCACAACTCAAGAAAACAAATTCCTCTCCAAGTCAAATCAGACAATCTTTTGATTAAGAACTGACGCACCGTTGACATGCTCAGGATTTATTATTGTGAAATTATAAAAATTGTTCACGCAGAGGACCTAGCAGCTGAGGGCAATGAGAGAGCTTTACTTGCTCAATGGGGTGAATGAAGGGCATCCAATACATGTTAAGAAAGGCCTTGCAAATATATACGACCCTGGATGATCTGAGGACTATTTAAAGTGCTTCACGGGCCACTGTGGAAGTGCAATCATTGTCTTCTACTCAGCCGTTCCCTCAGATGGCTGATTCTAAGATGGCTCTAAGATCTAAGATGGCTGATCAGGCCCGTTGGTGTGGACTGCTCCTGAGGTGAGGCAGGGGCACTTGATGGTCAACTTGTTTGGAATGTTGCATGCACCTTCCCCTCTTTGCACTAGGATTTCATTTTGGCCCGGCAGACATCTGAGCTGTGCCATCCCCAGTTATTCTGTAGAAGAGTCTTGTCTGGGAACGTCACCCATTCCTTCTCTCCAGAGATGCTGCCTGTCCCACTGAGTTACTCCATCTTTTTGTATCTATCTTCGGATTCTCCCTCACCATTTGGATTGGGCATTGAGCAGGGATTACCATAAGCAGGAGATGATGGAGTTGAAGCACTTTTATCGATCCTCCCAGTGGTCTCTTGTTGAGACGGAGCTTGGACTAGAGTGCTTGTGTCAGGAGTCTGGTGGTGGGAGTGTGGGCCGATGCATCCGACCCATGGGAACTGACTGAACACACTTGGAGCCTCGGGGTTGGACATGTCAGCCTGTGGGACGTTGCTGAGACTCGTGCGAGTTGCCCTGCCAGTGAACATGGAGGCTTTTCTGGAGGACGTGTTGTCAGTGCCTCTCTTGTGCTTCGTGGTATGTCTTTGAATCATCCAGCCCTAAGAAACACACAGCAGGGTGGAGGGCACTGCTGTTTGATACACCATGAGCCCCGATTTATTTACACAATTGCTGCTATGTTGGTGCAATAGAGGCAGTGGTGAATCTTGCCATCATTGGCAGCTTTTGCTGAGAGCTGGCACCCAAGATATGAAAGTGGTTTATATCATTTCTAGGATCTTGATGCGAACTTAAATTGTCCAGGGGTTAGTGCAGAAGGAATTTGATGGAGAACCACCTTCTCAGTGAATAACTTAAGGGCCTGTCCCACGAGCATGCGACCTGCATGCGGCAAGCGCGACCAAACCGGAAGCGGGGGCAGCGCGGAGGTCGAGTGAGTAACATGAAGTTCGAGCGAAGTCCGTGGGAAGTTCGGCGTCAAGATGATGGACCTGATGCTGGGAAGCATCGCTTGTATATCATTGTGTAACGCATGTTAAAGAATAACACATTTCTGTGTACAGCCAGGCTTGAGATGAATTCTGTAGGAAAGAACTGCAGATGCTTGTTTAAATCGAAAGTAGACACACAATGCTGGAGTAACTCAGCGGGACAGGCAACATCTCTGGGGAGAAGGAATGGCCGATGTTTCGGGTCTGAAGAAGGGTCTCGACCTGAAACATCACCCATTCCTTCTCTCCAGAGATGCTGCCTGTCCCGCTGAGTTACTCCAGCACTTTGTGTCTATCTTGAGATAAATTCTTCTTATGTCATCCAGTTGAAGGCTTTTGGAAGGTGGGCAAAGGCCAGGCACAGGCCAGGGTCTTTACACATTGGTAGATGTGACACCTAGTGAAGAATGTGTCCACTGTACCTTTGTATGGATGGAACCCATTCTATGATTCATTGAGTGCCGTTTTGGTGACTGAGAGAAGAGAATTGTGGAGGGTGCTGACAATGGCTTTCCCTGTGTTGGATGACACAGAACCCCCTCTGCTTTTGGCCTGCCCATTCTCTCAAAAGAGATGTTCAGTTTAGTTTACTGTCCCGTGTAGCGAGGTACAATGAAAAGCTTTTGTTGCGTGCTAACCAGTCAGCGAAAAGGCAATACATGATTACAATCGAGCCATTTACAGTGTAAAGATACATGATAAGGGAATAATGTTTAGTGCAGGGTAAAGCCAGCAAAGTCCAATCAAGGGTAGTCCAAGGGTCACCAATGAGGTAGATAGTAGTTCCACATTGCTCTCTGGTTGTTCTCCTTTTGATAGTTAACCCTACTGTAATTTCAGAAACATGGTTATTTCCCGGGATGGCGGGACTGTCATATGCTGAGAGAATGGAGCAGCTGGGCTTGTACACTCTTGAGTTTAGAAGGATGACAGGGATTCTCATTGAAACATATAAGATTGTTAAGGGCTTGGACACACTAGAGGCAGGAAACATGTTCCCAATGTTGGGGGAGTCCAGAACCAGGGGCCACATTTTAAGAATAAGGAGTAAGCCATTTAGAATGGAGACGGAGAAACACTTTTTTCTCACAGAGAGTGGTGAGTCTGTGGAATTCTCTGCCTCAGAGGGCGGTGGAGGCAGGTTCTCTGGATGCTTTCAAGAGCTAGATAGGGCTCTTAAAAATAGCGGAGTCAGGGGATCAGATTCAGATTCAGATTCAGATTCAGATTCAATTTTAATTGTCATTGTCAGTGTACAGTACAGAGACACCGAAATGCATTTAGGCTCTTAAAAATAGCGGAGTCAGGAGATATGGGGAGAAGGCAGGAACGGGGTACTGATTGGGGATGATCAGCCATGATCACATTGAATGGCGGTGTAGGCTCGAAGGGCCGAATGGCCTACTCCTGCACCTATTGTCTATTGTCTATTGCAAATAATGTCTTCAACAATGAATTCATGGCATATAATCGTTATTTTATGTAATTGCTTGAGGGATTAAAGATTGCATGCACTGTCTTGCCCTTCTTTGAAATGCTGAAAGATTTTTACAATGTCTCAGGGAGAGTCAAGTTGAATGCTGAAAGATGGCAGCTCCTGAAGTGTTGTACTGAAGAAGTGTCAGTGTAGGTCATGGGTTCAGGTGCAGAAGAGGCACAGACCCACCATCTTCTGAATCAGAATACTTTCCTTCGCTCCATAGATGCTGCTGCACCCGCTGAGTTTCTCCAGCACTTTTGTCTACCTTTGATTTTCCAGCATCTGTAGTTCCTTCTTAAACACTTACAACAGCCTCAAGCCAAATACCAAGTATACATCCAATGCCAAAACTAACACCCACAGGATGGCTACTTGATGAGCTACTTGTAATGTTAAAACTCCCTCTTCAGCAGAGGAAGGTGGAAAAAAATGAAGAGGTTGATCGAAGAAAAAAATGTTCATAGTGTGTTTAATGAATGTAATGGTGAGTGATTGGATTCTTGGTTCTGAGTGTGCTGGATCTGTTTGACCAGCTCATCCTACTCTTCTGGGCAGGTCACATCATCCACATGCCTGATACTACACCCCTGAAATAGGCTAATGTTCCGAAGATGAGTCTCGACCCAAAACATCACCTATTCCTTTTCTCCAGAGATGCTGTCTGTCCCGCTGAGTTACTCCAGCTTTTTGTGTCTATCTTCGGTTTAAACCAGCATCTGCTGTTCCTTCCTACACATATTATTCTGAGCTCTAGTGTGTCAAGAGCTTAATCAGAGGACGGAGAAATTGTTTCAAGTATGTTCTCAAAGAGTCCTTAGAAAAATGTATAATGTCCTTACTCACTCAAGGGAATCCCTGCAACGTGACTGATCAAACTGAAGATGGAGCATTCGCGAAGGTACTGAACACCTCAAGGCTCTGCCATGGGTGGAGGGGGAGACTTTGATAAGGAAATCTCACGTTTCTAAGATCCAAATCTACTTGGGGGTCTACTAAGGTCAAGGTGGCATAATGGCGCAGCACATGGAGCTGCTGCCTCACAGCTCTAGTGACTTGGGTTCTATTCCGACCTCTGCTGGTGTCTATGTGGAGTTTGCATGTTCTCCCTGTGGCAGTGTGGGGTCCCACTGGATGATCCAGTTTCCTTCCACATCCCAGGGGCATGTTGGTTGTTAGGTTAGCTGGCGTCAGTAAATTGCCCAAAGTGTGTACGTGAGCAGTACAATTTGAGAGGCATCGATGGGAATGTCAGAAGAACAAACAGAAATGATTCATATAGGATTAATGTAAGTGGATGGTTGATGGGTGGCATGAACCTGATGGTCCAAAGGTCCTGTTTCCCTGCTCTATGACTGTCCATGAAGCGGGATCTGCTTCAGAGGTGAGACTGCTACCACTGGGACTTGTCAGCAGTTGTCCTGGCAAGAATCAGAAAGATATAAGAGGCTGGATAAGAAGCTGACATCTTTCTCCTGTGTTACAAGTGATGGTGTTTGTTAACCCTGCAGCAGCCCTCTGTAGCAAGGTCAAAGTACAAATCGCACCCATTATGAACTCTGCCCGAGCACCTATTCTTTCAGTGGAAGAACCAGTCCTCTGAGCGTGAGTTACCACAAATCTTGCAAGTTACAAGGCATTATCCAGCAAGTATCCAGGACAGCGGTCAGGTCTGAAGAAGGGTTTCGGCCCGAAACGTCGCCTATTTCCTTCGCTCCATAGATGCTGCTGCACCCGCTGAGTTTCTCCAGCACTTTTGTCTACCTTCGATTAACCAGCATCTGCAGTTCCTTCTTAAACAAAGGGTGAGATACTCCAATTGGAGGACCCCAGAGGGGGGGGGTTGGGGGGGGGAAGAACAAAGGCATGGAAGAGGGTCGGGGGGGGTGGGGGGGTGGAATTGTGGCTTTGTAAGCGACGTTTATGTGGTGACTATTTGCATAGAATTTCACTGTGACTTGTCACATGTGACAATGAAATGTTCAATACTTCTTTCCCCTCCCCTGAGTCTGAGGACAGGTAGTTGGCTCACAAAGCCCCCAGCAGAGATGTGCCAAGAAAGGTGGTGCTGGCTCGAAGGGCCGAATGGCCTCCTCCTGCACCTATTTTCTATGTTTCTATGTAAAGTAGCTTTCCAATGTACACAGCTCGCTCCTGCATGGAACTGAACCTAGGGCCTTATATCAGGGCTATTCAGATTGCTTTGGTTCAATTAGCTACTAAAGCATTATATCACTCTGGTAATAGAAGGCTTTACTACAAATATATAAAAAAACTCTGAAAATGCTGGAAACATTCAGCAGGTCAGGACACATCTGTGAGAAATGAAGCAGCCCTAATGTTTCAGGTCAAGACAAATGTGCAGGGATTTTCAATGGGTTAATCTGTACAAGTACCCTCTGGACATCTCAGCATTTTAAATTCTTGTTGCTTTTTAAAATGTGATCTTTGTTAAAAAAAATAAAGCTTGTGGGGTTGAATAATATCATAACAGAAACAGAGAGCTGTATGAAGTGAAGGAAAGAGAAAACTCCATGGGTTTGGAGTTTTGATGCAGGATGTGGAACAGAAATGGAACAGGAATTCTTTTCCCTCCACAGATGCTGCCTGACCCGCTGAGTTCCTCCTGAAGTTCACTATTTTTTGCTCCAGCTTGGAGCAGTCTGCAGTCTCTTGTATCTCCTTCTTTATCATTATCATCCTTTATTGTCATCTTGCAAAGCAACAGTTGTACAGTGCAAAATGAGAAGACGTTTCCCAGGGAATACCGGAGCATCGCACATAAAAACTTAAACATTTCACGCATAAAATAAAAACGATAAAAAAAAAAAATAATCCAGTTCCTGATAAAACAGTACGAATAGTTTAAAAAAGTGCAGGTAATAAAAACAGCAACATTAAAATACATGTAAAAACAGTCATGAAATGTCCAGGGCAACTGATTTAAGTGGCCTGAGCCAGTGCCAGAGTTATTACTCAGTGCCAGTTATTAAATTGTCAGTGCAAAAGCAGCAGAATCAGGTGGAGTGACTGTTTAGCAGCCTCACAGCCTGTGGAAGGAAGCTGTTTAGCAGTCTGGTTGTCCGGGCTTTGATGCTACGGTATCTCTTTCCTGATGGCAGGAGATCTAGATGTGTGTGGAGGGGATGCAGTCTGTCCTTTGCTGTGCTCAGTGCTTTTTTCAGGCAGCGGCTCTGTAACAGTTCCTGTACCGAGGGTAGCGAGACGCCAATGATCCTCTCTGCTCCCCTCACTACCCTCTGCAGAGACTTCCTGTCTGAGCAGTTACAGTTGGAGTACTAAACCTGTGAAAAGGGGTGGTCCAACTTCCTCCAGCTTCGCTTCTGTCAGAAGCTGACGGGAAGTTTATGGTCAACATGTTGAGCCTGTGCATTGTCGCAGGGAGCAGCAAGGTTGCAGAGGCAGCAAACGTGACTGTGCAAACTCGACGCTTTCTCCACCCGAAGCGTCACCTATTCCTTCTCTCCAGGGATGTTGCCAGACCCGCTGAGTTCCTCCAGCATCTCTGCGTCCACCTTTGGTTTACTTTACAATCCAGTCCGCAGGCAGTCCCCTCGCCTCCAGGTTTTGGCTGCTCCTCTAACCAAACCCTGAAGGCGACCATCTCGTTCAATGCTACTCGCTGGAAACTGTCTCCCACCGCTCAGTGAAACGGCGAGATTAAAGAGAAATCAACATACGATTAAAAAGGGGGCAAGGGCATGGGATGTTGCTTCTCTTCTCCTCGTATGCAACCAGTGATTTACGTGTAATATAAGACATGTTTATATTCAAATCACCGTTTCTTTCTTGACATTGAGCAGAATCTTAATCATGCGTCGGATTTGAGTGTGTTTGCTGCCGTTTACCGCACTTGAATGGGGTGCTCTGATAAGCTTCAGTTTCAGTGCAGGCAGCTGAAGTGCTGTCACTCACTCGCTAGCTTGCCTGGGCGCCTTGTGTTGGATGACTGACAACAATTTGGATTCTTTCCTCTCTGGCGGATGACAAGTTAAGGGTTTTAGTGGTGCAATTATGCACTAAATTCAAGGTGCTCAGATGTAAATGTCTTCTAACCGCTCTTGTCATCCCAGTCATATTAAGACTTGCCCAGTCTTTACTTCCATTCCACCTATCCTCCTCCCACCCCTCCCGCCTATTTGTAGACGAGGGGGGGGGGTTAGAGTTCAGGAAACTGGCAGACTCTTCATGGAAACTAGCCCTTTATTTTATGAAAAATAAAGTATCAGTAAATGATATGTGAATAGTTCACAGCGTTTAATGTCTGAATTATAAACTGAATGGAAGACTCCTGAAGGGCCTGTCCCACTTTCACGACTTAATCCAAAACCTCTGCCGAGTTTAAAGGACCTAAAAAAAAAAAAATCAAGATTTTGGTAATCTACAAAATCCTATGACCTTCCACAAATTTGCTCACGAACTGGAGTGACAGAGGTCACGTGCTGATGTTGACTGAGGATTTTTTTATTCACTCACCTTTTTATCTCTGTCCAGCTGCCGAGCTACGAGTACCCATGAATATTTACTCACAACTAGCTACAACTACCCTCATGGCCTACCACGGTCTGCCCACGAACTAACTATGAGTCAAAAGTTTTCATCCCGACTATTTTTTTACTCGTGGACATTTTTCATCGGGCTGGAAAAAACGTCCCGACTTTCCTGATGCGCCGAGTACCTACGGATAGCATAACGAGCCGCAACAATATATCTACCGACTCCTATGGCCTCCTACGGACTCGTTACGAACATTCTGCGAATTTGAATCATGGGAAAACTCGGGAGAATTCCTGAATTAACTCATGAAAGTGGGACAGGCCCTTGAGACTACTCAGTGTTTGCTACGTGTTATCACTCGTGTCTCTTGGAAACACATCCAACTGGAGCCCATCTACTCTGGTGGTTGCCTCTGCACTGCTTTTTCATGTGTGAATCCAGCTGGGATCAAGGGGGTTGGCCAGGAGAGGTGCCCTACAGTTCAGCCTGATCTCATTCCCAGCTAACATCCACACACACGAGCGATGGACGGCACTGTGATGCTGGCTTGTGGTCGCTTCGGTGACCCTGACCTCAGGTGCGAAGTTCTCACCTTCTCCCTATGACCACATGGTTTACCCCCCTGGGTGCCCTGGTCTCCTCCCACATCCCAGAGGTCGATCGGTTGGGGCGATAATCGGCCATCGTATGTTGCCCCTAGTGCAGGTGAGTGGGAAGTAGATGGACGTGTAAGGGGCAATAAGTTACGGGGAATTAACTAGGGTAGTTGGATGCATGGGCTGTCTCTGGATCAGCATACTCTTGAAACAAACACAAACAAATAGCCTCCTTCAATGTTGTAAAGAGATATGAGATAGGGATAGAGATAGGAATGTTTGTTTTAGCCGAGATCCCTTACTGACCTGTACTGACTGGGAATTAAACCTATTATCATTACTGTTTCTTTATTTATAAAATTATTTAGACTCCTTATCTATTATGCGGTACTTTAGATGTCATTTCAACATTTTAGTTCAAAATTGCTGACCCTAATTTTTTTCCCCGCGTATTTCCTTTAATGGACTAAAATTCTTGTCTTATGTTATTATTCAGATGATTTAATTCAATTAAATAGTTCACACTTTATAGTGAAACATAATGCATTGTATACATAATGCATTGCATCGGGATAGACAGAGTTGATGTGGACAAGCTTTTCCCTTTGAGAATAGGGAAGATTCAAACAAGATGACATGACTTCAGAATTAAGGGACAGAAGTTTAGAGGTAATATGAGGGGGAACTTCTTTACTCAGAGAGTGGTAGCGGTGTGGAATGAGCTTCCAGTGGAAGTGGTGGAGGCAGGTTCGTTGGTATCATTTAAAAATAAATTGGATAGGCATATGGATGAGAAGGGAATGGAGGGTTATGGTATGAGTGCAGGCAGGTGGGACTAAGGGGAAAAAAAGTTGTTCGGCACGGACTTGTAGGGCCGAGATGGCCTGTTTCCGTGCTGTAATTGTTATATGTTATATGGTTATACGTGGGAGTAAACACACTACACTGTTTGGAGAACTTGTATTCAGCTGCCCAGCGCTATGATGTAATATCAAGAATATCTAATTGCCTTTGTCCCTTCAGTTCATGGGGTCATTTTTTTTTTAAAGTAGTGAGAGGTATCTGCAGTTCACTCTGGTCTGTGTGGTTCTGAGCATCCTGGCCAAGGATGTGTGTAGGAAGGAACTGCAGATGCTGATTTAAACCGAAGATGGACACAAAAAGCTGGAGTAACTCAGCGGGTCAACAGCATCTCTGGAGGTGATGTTTCGGGTCAAGACCCTTCTTCAGACTGAGAGTCAGGGGACAGGGAAACGAGAGATATAGATGGTGATGTTGAGAGACGTAGAATAAATGAATGAAAGATATGCAAAAAAAAATGATGAAAAAGTAACAATGACAATGGCCTGTTTCCTTTATCATCGTTACTTTTTTTGCATATCGTTCATTCATTTCTTCTATATCTCCCTACATCACCATCTATCTTTCTCGTTTTCCTTTCCCCTGAATCTCAGTCTGAAGAAGGGTTTCGACCCGAAACGTCACCTATTCCTTTTCTCCAGAGATGCTGCCTGTCCTGCTGAGTTACACCAGGTTTTGTGTCCCTCTTCAGGCCAAGGATGCCACAGGTTCTGTCCTTTATCTGTGTGCACTTATCCAGATGTCAGTAGCAATGCTGAATTAGTTTCAACGCCTTGGTTAGACGAGGACGATGCATGACAGGACACACATTATGAATCTCTGCTGTGAACTGTCCTGTGTAAAGGTGACAGGTGAGGAGTTTCTTCATGAAGGGTCTCAAGGTGGAACAGTCAGCTACTTCACACTGCCTCTATTCACACCTCAAGTGTTCCTTGTCGACACTGCCACAAATAGTGACAGCATTACTAAATCTGCATTCTGTCACCACCTTCAAAAACATGGTGCATAAGAAGAAATTATCATACTTCAGGAAAGTAGGACCTTAAACAATTTCCTGCTGTTGAAGACTGGATAGTTGCCTTGAGTCTTATTGACATTTATTCATGATGTACTGACTCACTCCTTCTTCATCAACACTGTCTGAGCCTGAATCCGATTGTATGCAACCATGTTGTCATACTCGATCATGAAGTGAGCCTCTAACTATATCTCCACATCACTTGTCAGACTCTATCTCAGCTCTTCTGCTGTGAAACACTCAACCATGCCCTTCTTATGACTAGACTTGATCACTCCAATAATTATCTATTGTCTGTGTCCTAACCTGTACAAACTGGCCTCACATCTGTCTTCACTGGTGCGGACTGACCTCTGCTTAAGTCATGGTCCCATTTAATGTTAAATTTCAAACTCTCCCATTGCCTCATGTCTCCCGTTGCCGATTTCTCCTCCAAATCAGACAATTATCCATCTCCAGTCTTGATTGTGGCAATCTTGGCAACAGTGCATTTACCCCTGAAACTCTTGTAACCTATCTTTTACACTAATCCATTGGCAATCCACCCAAGTATCTCCACTGGCAGCTTGGTGCCAAATTTAATGATATCCTGTTATGTACCTTGGCACATTTTGTGACATTGAAGTTGCTGTCTTGCCATTGTTGTTAATTGTAAGGCACAAGGAATCAGTTTTAGTTCTTGTTTCCTGCAATCTTAAGGCCTGTCCCACTTAGGCAACTCTTTAGGTGACTGCCAGGGAGTAATTTGAATGGAATTTACCTACCACACCTGGCGACAACCTACCACAACATCTACAACAACCTACCACAACCTCCCACAGCAAAATTGTTGTCGCTGTTGGCAAATCATTTTCAACATGTTGAAGGTTTTGTGGAAGTCGCCTGTAGTCGCCCAAAAATTGCCTAATTGGGACAAGCCCAAGTTCTCCTTCTGCATCATGCCTTTTGAAGGGGATCACTGAATGTAGGATCCAATAATACTCAACACCGATTAACATCGGAAATTCAGATGAAGACAGACCTATTGTATAGATTGCAGAAAAAAAATATATATTCATATGCTTTCTCGATTAAAATATTAAAATAGCAGTTATTTAGTGAATGTGATTACCTCAAGACTAAGGCTTCACAACATTCCTCAACTGCTGGTTGTGGTCCTATTTGCCCTTTGTATCCTGCGTGAATGAAAGTAGCGACACTTTATTAAAGTGGTAAAAAAGACATATGCATTGCATGCCACCATCAGCCAGGGGATTGAACGTAGGAGTTTGGAAATCTGTTGCAGATTTATAGAATTTTGTTGTGCCACATTTGGAGCAATGTGTAGAGTTCTGATTATCTCACTTCGGGAAGCTTTTGGAGTGGGAGAGGTTTACTAATATGCTGCCTGGATTAGAGAGCATTGCTTTTAAGGAGAGGTTGGACAAACTTGGATTGTTTTCTCGCGAGCATCAGAGGTTGAACTTTCTAAAATTATGCGAGGCGTAGATGGGCTAGATGGTCTGAACTTTTTTCCCGAGAGTAGAAATGTAAAATACCAGAGAGCATAGCTATAATGTCAGACTTTAAAAGAGAGGCGGAGGAGGGGGGGAGGGTTCAGGATTTTACACAGAGTGTGATGGGTAGCTTGAATGTGCTGCTAGAGGTGATGGTGGAAGCAAATATAATAGTGGCATTTGGGTCTTTTAGATCGACATATGAATAGGGAATGGAGGGTTATGGAGCATGTGTAGGCAGAAAGGATTAATATGAATGGGCATCATGGGCCAAAGGGCCTGTTACTACACTGTACTGTTCTGTGTTCCAACCTGAGTTAACCTGCCCACTCTAACAACCATCCAGCTTGACTTTATTGTACTCCTCTGTAATCGTTAGCTAATCTTGGCCATCACAGCACTGGGGAGTGCTAACATTGACTTCACTTTTCCTTACGCAATTTGGTTATATGGTTATTAACCTCATTCTGATTCTTCAACCTGTTGACCATTCTTTATATATGGAACTAAATGCTGAGTCAGGTCAATTGGGCATTTGTCCCTGGTTGGACCTCACAGAGCAAGTCTATTCAACGTGTACTTTGGCTAATTAAGTTTCTCTCAGTTTTAGCTCCTACCTCTTGTTTCTTGATGCTGACCCTGAGGTTCCTTCCTGTTACTGACCTGCATTATTCTTCCTTGTTGCAGCTCTGAATGAACCCACCATCGATTATGGCTTTCAGCGGTTGCAGAAGGTTATTCCCAGGCATCCGGGTGACCCAGAGCGATTGCCAAAGGTCAGTCACACAGCTTTTCCAATCGTACATCTCCTACACAGTAATGTTGCAAGGCTGGGTAAGCACATCACCTTCAATAAGCGTGACTACCAAAACAGGTTGAAAATGAGATTGACCATCCAAACCATACAGGTAGTACAGCTCGTTCAAGAAGGAACTGCAGATGCTGGAAAATGGAAGGTAGACAAAAGTGCTGGAGAAACTCAGTGGGTGAGGCAGCATCTGAAGAAGGGTTTCAGCCCGAAACGTTGCCTATTTCCTTCGCTCCGTAGATGCTGCCTCACCCGCCGAGTTTCTCCAGCACTTTTGTCTACCTTCGAGGTAGTACAGCTCTCTGGTTTTTGGCGGAAGGATATATCCTCCCATGGGTGGCATGGTGGAGCAGGGTTAGAGTTGCTGCCTTAAGGGCTTGTACCACTTAGGAGACTTAACCGGCAACCTCTGGTGACCTTGCTCCATGAGGTCACAGGAGGTTTTGGTCACTCTCCCTAATGGTCGAAAGTGGTTTCCGCGTGGTCGAGGCTTCATCTAGGTTGCTGCTATTTTTTCATCATGATTAAAACCGGCCTCGACTAAAAATAGGTTGCCATTTTAAAAATCGATAATTTTGTAGTCGCCGGTCTAGTCGAAGCCGGCTGTGATGGTAGTCGAAGGTAGTCAAGGGAGGTCAAAGGTAATACCTTCGGGTGGGAAAAAAATTGGTTGAAAAAAAGGTCAATGTAAACATAAGCATGTGACCTCTGTCACTCCTGGGCGAGCTCAATCATAGTTGGAGAGTTCTTGTAGCAGAGGAATCTTGAACAAATGATGGCTCCCAAAAGGCAAACTCGCAGGGGTAGGGCACAACCCTCCAAAAAGCCTGCCATGCATGTGTTGCACACCCAAGAGGAGGAATGGCAGGAGGACATGCCACAGGAGTTGGTAGCCCTGCATGAGCGACCCTTGGAAGAGGAGAACAGGGAGGTAGTCAATGTCCCCACACCATCCCATCCTTCCCTGCCACATTTGAAGGCAGCAACAGTGTAAAGTTTTTAAATGCAGACAAATCCTCCTCTTGCAACACATTCATCAGGTTATCATACTGTCCAAGCCTCAATCTTCTTTGCAAGAGGGGTTTCATCCACTGACACCTCTTCACCCTTGTCCTTTCCCTTCTGCCTTTCTTGAAAGGCTGATGAAGCAAAAGGGCTGCTGCTGACAGCAGTAGATGTACTTTTTGTAACATCCACCTAACTTGTTCCTCCCTGCTCTCATGGTTCAGAATGATTTAACGAAAAACCTGGGAGGCTTTTATTGTAAGAAAAAAAATGCATTCATGACATAATTTCATAATTTGTGATCATCTGATCTGTAACCAGTCGACACTGGTTGTTGTTGGTTTTCAGTTTAGTTGTTTGAGGTCAAAGGGGGTGTTGTTCAATCGCGGACCAATTTAACAGAGACCCATCCTCGAGTAAAAGGTGCATGGTCAAAGCCGGTTTTCAACATAGTCGAAGGAGGTCGCTGTAGGTTGAAGGAGGTTTTCTTCATAGTCGAAGAATGTTTTCAACAGATGCGTGGGAGGTTGTAGGAGGTTGCAGGTCACCTCGACCTTGATTTTTGTTTGGGTGGCGGGCAAGGTCACCAGAGGTTGCTGTTTGGGTCTCCTAAGTGGGACAGGCCTGCAGCGACAGAGACCCGGGTTCGATCCTGTCTACCATCCTGTAAATATGGAGTTTGTACGTTCTCCCTGTGAGCTCTATGGGATTTCTCCGTCGGTTTCCTCCCACAATCCAAACATGTATAGGTTTGTAAGTTAATTGGCTTGGTGTAAATGTAAAAATTGTTCATTGTTTATGTAGGATAATGTTAATGTGGTGTGGACTCGGTGGGCCAAAGGGCCTGTTTCCTTGATGTATCTCTAAACTAAACTAAACTAAACTAAATGTGATGCCTATTAATGTCCAGTCACTATTATGCTCCTCTCCTGAAAAGAGAGATTTCCCATTTATACGGTGGTGCTTACACCACAGTGATATATGGTAGTTGTTGTTCTAGAATGGTAAACTTGGCAAACAGGAAGAGTTACTCATGAATTACTCCAGCAGTTTGTGTCTGGTAAGATCTCATAAGTAGCATTGTGATAATGATCAGACAGGTTATCGATGTTGGTTGAGGGATTAGAACATTGGAAATGTGGCCCGCCCTTCTATACGGGTGCTGCAGGGTGTGTGCATGGCCACCCCAGGGGCAGGCAGGGTGCTGGCATGATGCTCTGACATGTGGTGTTACAGGCATTGGACAGTCTGCACCACCTTCCCCCAATGGGTCTGGCTTCAGTCAAGTATGGGCAGCGATTAATGCTGCTGCTTCGACCGGGATTTGATCCCCACCTCTGATATTGTTTGCACGGTGATCAGAGTGAGTCCAAGCACAAATTGTGGGAACAACACCTCATATTTCGCTTGGGCAGCTTACACCACAGCGGTATGAATATTGACTTCTCTAACTTCAAGTAACCCTTGCTTCCCCTCTCTCTCCATCCCTTCCCCTTGGCCACTTCTCCGACTGTCCTTGTTTACATTTTATCTCTGTTTGCTTTGTTGTTATTTTCTCCTCTGGTCTATTCTACATCTCTCTCGATCCCTGTGTCACAATTTCACACCTTACACTCCCTTATCTCTGTATCTCCCTCTCCCCTGACTCAGTCAGAAGAAGGGTCTCAACCCGAAACATCACCAATTCCTTCAATCCAGAGATGCTTCCTGTCCCGCTGAGTTACTCCAGCATTTATCTCATGTTCCCCTGGTTACTACGGGGTTTCGGCCCGAAACGTCGCCTATTTCCTTCGCTCCATAGATGCTGCTGCACCCGCTGAGTTTCTCCAGCATTTTTGTGTACCCCGGGTTACTATGTTGGCTCACTCCCACATCCCAAAGGTCTACTGGCAAGTAAGTAGCTACCACTAGTTATCCCTTAGTGTTAACAAATGGCAAAACAAAATCGAGGGGGTGCTGTGCAAGATAATAAGTTTTTGCGACATTTTATGGAACTGCGTTGAGGGGAACTTGCATGAACTTCAAGAGCTGACTGGCCTCTTCCCGCATTATAATGTAAATAAGAAAGCATGGACTGGGAGCTGCCATCGGTTGAAAGCTTCAGCACCAGGCTTGCTCTGAATTCTCCCATCTCATGCATGCAAATGCAATCCATCTGTATTGAGGTGAGCAGTGGTCAAGACTTCAATGCCAAGAGCCGTTGGCGCCAACTGCTGCAATGACTCGCTCAACATAGACTGGCACAAGATACCACAGATACATTGGGCCACCAGGCGAGAAGCCAGGCTGCCTTCCAGCTGGGCAGGTTTACTGACCATATGTACACCCATGTTCACTATTCAGCATGTGTCCCAAGCCAGTTACTCATGATGAGCTGGGCTAACAGCATTCACTGGGCTAACATCACACCAGAGGTTTGTCAGTGGCAACAGTCCCTCATTAGGAGGGTCAACATTGTGCAGGCAGAATTGTGGAGAGCAAGGCAGAGAGAACAACCTGCAAGAGCTTGTGTAATAAGTTGTGCCAACTGTTTTTGATGGATGTAGAAAAACATCGTCACATTGTAGGTATGTTACAAAACCTACCTGAATCGCCATTGGGAATCTGCCCACAGCCATGTCGGCGATTTTGGCGCTGTTTGGAGGGGGCGGGTTTAAAACGCGATTTTTACTAGGCTGTACTAATCGCAGATGTTCAGCCTAGTAAATCATTAACGAAAAATCGCTGCAAGACCCGGTCGCAAAAGGTATTATTAGTTTTATAGGCCTCGATAATATAGAGTTTTAAGATTACTGTCTCAACTCTCGCAGCCCCCAGGGTTTTATAAAGCAAACAATTAAAGGTATGTACCTTATTTGTAATAAATGGGCATATATATAAACCTATATATCAAGTTATCTATAGCGAGTAGTTCATTTTGGGCTTTTTATATCCCGCAGTATTTTTCTCGGCATTTGAGGGCACTAATCCAGCGCGATGTCAACGTTCTAAACCGGCGCGTTCCACATGAACCCACTAGAAAGCCGATTTAAATGGGCATTTATTTACGGCAATTGAACACTAAATTCCTTCCATTTGGCCTATAAATTAATGTAAATTAGATATAAAAATCATGTTATATTGTGAATTATTTGTGAATAATCTTTGGACACTTGGGCTATTTAAAAATGTTAATCTTTCCTTAAGAAATGGGCTTTTGACTATCCAAGATCACAGCTTTTTTGTAATGTCAATATCCATTGAAAATCAATAGGGAACAAGATGCTAATTTCCGAGTATGAAAATGGCCACAACTTTTTTAATACTTGAGATGAAAGTGAATTTAGTGTCAAATTAAACTTATTGTTATGCTTATCTGATGGGATAAATTGCAGACTTGATTTTTAAAATCTCAAAATTTTGTAACATTGCTACACATTGTTTTAATAATTAGATTTATCGTAGTGGATGAAATATCAATCAGCATTTCTTGCTCGTGATGAATTCTGCATGGGCAATTAATAAATGTACAGAACTCTGCTACAGCTACTGTTTGGTCAAATGAACACAGAAGGATTTAGAAGTGTGTGACAGGCCAGTCATCATCTATAGAAAGAGAAGGCAACAAAAACCGCAAAGGGTCAGGCAGCATCTCTGGAAGACATGGATAAGTTACGATTTGGGTCAGGATCTTTCTTCAGATCCTTGTGTCTGAAGTGTATCTTCCCAGGACATGTTTATAGAGGTTTGTTAGGAATTTGTTGGAAGGAACTGTAGATGCTGGTTTATACCAAAGACAGACACAAAATGCTGGAGTAACTCAGCGGGACAGGCAGCATCTCTGGAGAGAAGGAATGGGTGACGTTTCGGGTTGAGACCCTTCTTCGGAATGAGAGTCGGGGAGAGTCAGTCAGTCATACCTCGAGATTCCCTCATCCCTGACTCAGTCTGAAGAAGGGTCTCGACCCAAAACGTTACCCATTTCTCCTATCCGGAGAAGCTGCCTGTCCCGCTGAGTTACTCCAGCATTTTGTGTCTTATCTTTTGTTCTTCATTTGATATATGGGAATGTAAACTTCCGCAGCCCTTAATAAATTATGGAAAAACCATTCTTATTCCATATAAATATATTAAATGTGCCTCAAGGGTGGTTGTGCTTCTTGGGGCATGCTTCCCACCCTCTTTATTTCACTATGTGAGCACAGCCATCCATGTCTTTCTTTCTCATTTGTTTGTCTAGCTTGTATTCCCAGGGAACAGATTGATGAGGATTATAACTTTCTGTAAAAATCTGGGCCGCAAGAATTAATTGGTCTGATCATTTTGAGGAATGTGTCTGTAAAAACATTTGTTTCTATTTATTTTGTAATGATGGCACTAGAGTTTGCTTGTTATGATCCAATATCATCCATTACAATTGCTCTACTCTTGTCAATGTCTATTCCAAGTAGTGTATGCCTTGATTGTACTTATGTCCAGTATGATTTGACTGGATAGCATGCACAACAAAGTATTCACTCTATCTCAGTACATGTGACATTGATAAACCAATTCCAATTTATTCCCCTTAACTACATTCACACTGTTTGTCCGAGCTCTTCCTAATCCCAGAAACGCTATGCTAGAAATTGGCAATATTTTCTTCAGGCTGAATCTGGTGACTTTTGCCTTTGGATGTGTTCAGAAATACAAGGAGGAACTTAACCTGTTGGTGACATCTGTTGACGGAGCTACCTCACTGCACCCCATCGTTTTCCAAGCTGATTGGGTCATAAGGTCAAAAGGTCATCAGTGATAGGAGTAGAATTAGGTCATTCGGCCCATCAAGTCTACTCTGCCATTCAGTCATGGCTGATCTATCTCTCTCTACTAACCCCATTCTCCTGCCTTCTCCCCATAACCCCTGATACCCGTATTAATCAAGAATCTATCTATCTCTGCCTTAAAAATATCCACTCACTTGGCCTCTACAGCCTTCTGTGGCAAATAATTCCACAGATTCACCACTCTTGTGGGTCTCTTGTCTTCTCTGCACAGGTGCTGAATGCAGTGAAAGAATAAAGACCATCTTTTACTTCCAATTTAACATTATCACAATCTTTGCAACAACTTCATGGCCGATGCATGTTTCAAGCCTGCATACACAGCATGCCTTGGTGCATGGTAGAATCCCGTATCAATGGTATTGCTATTGCTATTGCTATTTAGTTTAGAGAAGCAGGCCCTTCGGCCCACCAAGACCATGCCACGCAGAGATCCCCGCACATTAATACTATCCAATGCACACTAGGGACATAAATTTACATTTATACAAAGCCAATTTACCTACAAACCTGTATGTCTTTGGAGTGTGGGAGGAAACCGTAGATCCCGGAGAAAACCCACTCAGGGCATGGGGAGATCTACTCAGTACAGACAGTACATACAAACTCAGTACAGACAGTACCCGTAGTCAGGATTGAACCCGGGTCTCTGACGGTGGAAGGCAGTAGCTCTACTGCTGTGCCATTTATTATTTTCACATGGACTGATTTACAGTGGAAAATTTCAATGAAAATATTAAAGGTAGATAAAAATGCTGGAGAAACTCAGCGGGTGAGGCCCCATCTATGGAGAGAAGGAATAGGTGACGTTTCGGGTCAAGACCCTTCTTCAGACTTCAGAAGGATCTCGACCCGAAACGTCACCTCTTCCTTCGCTCCATAGATACCGCCTCACCCGCTGCATTTCTCCAGCATTTTTATCTACCTTCAATTTTTCCAGCATCTGCAGTTCATTCTTAATGAATATATTAATGTCTGATTGACCAGATCATCTTGTTCACTGATATATGTTGATGGTTGATAGTTAGTAAGTGCTGACCATTCATCGCTAGTAATGTAGATGATATAGATGTTAGCTCTGAGTTTTGGTAGTCACTAGAAGATGGACATCAAGAATCAAGAGACATTGAGGCTATATTTCACCTTCATTTCCTGTGTAGAGCAGACTGCCTGCATGCACTGGTAGAGTCAAATACCGCAGAAGCAGTCCGTATAGCCCGGAGTCTATGCAGATCATCCACCATCCCTTTGCACCAATCCTGTATTCAATTCATTCTACTCTCTCCACATTCCAACCAGTGTCCCCACATTCAACCAATCTTCTCTGTACTAGGGGTGATTTACAATAGCCAACTAACCGAACAACCTGCGCGTCTTTGGGATGTGGGAAGAGACTGGAGCAGCTGGTAGAAATGTGCATGACACAGAGAGTGGTGGGTGTATGGAACGAGCTGCCTGGGGAGGGAGTTGAGGCAGGGACTGTCCCATCGTTTAAGAAACAGTTAGACAGGTACATGGATGGGACTGGTTGGGAGTGATATGGGACAAATGCCGGCAGGTGGGACTAGTGTAACAGGGACATACATGTTGGCCGGTGGGGGAAAGTTGGGCCGAAGGGCCTGTTTCCACACTATGACATGATGTCACAGGGAAAAGGTGCAAACTCCACACCACTGGAGGTCAGGGCTGAGCCCAGGCCACTGGAGTTAGGAAGCAGCAGGTCAACTCTTACAGAACCTATCACCAACTATTCCAATGATAAAAATGGGCTGATCATTGGGCAGATACCACAGAGGCTCAGTGTGATCTGCTGGATGACCAACCTGCTGTTGTGAGCATTGTCTTCATTAAGTCCAGTTGGACATGTCCGATATCCAGGGTCAAGTTGCATTTATTGTCATATGCACAAGTGCAGTGAGGTCCAGGTACAATGGGAATCTTACATAGATCAGTATCACAGTCACAGAGACGCGGACAGCACACACAACTATTAATTACAGATAAAGTACACACACATCTACAAGACAGTGAATGGAAAAAGTCAGGCCTAAAATCAAAACACGAGTGCAAAAACCCACGGTTGAAAAACAAATGCATGGTCGTGTCAGGGGTGGTCCATAGTGTTCCATTGCCAAGAGGATTAGGGTTATAGTGATATTGTTATTGGTTTATTATTGTCACATGTACTGAAATTAGTTTTGTTTTATTTTAGTTTAGAGATACAGCGTGGAAACACGCACCTCGGCCCACCGAGTCCGCACTGACCAGTGATCCAAACACACTAACACTACCCTATACTCACTAGGGACAATTTTACATTTCTACCAAGCTAGTTAATTTACAAACCTGTACGTCTTTGGCGTGTGTGACGAAACCGAAGAATTTGGAGAAACCCACGCATGTCATGGGGAGAACGTACAAACTCCGTACAGACATGCACCTGTAGTCAGGATCCAACCTGGGTCTCTTGCGATGTAAAGGGCCTGTCGCACGAGCATGTGACCTGCATGCGGCAAGCGCGACCTAAAGGGCTGGTCCCACCAGCATGCGCCTGCGTGCGGCAAGCGCGACCAAACCAGAAGCGGGGGCCGCGCAGAGGTCGAGTTAGTGAAATTAAGTTTGAGCGAAGTCCGCGGGAAGTTCGTGCCTGACTTATGGCGTCGAGGTGGCTGCAGGCCGGCAGGTGGAATTTTTAAACAGTGTCAGTTTTTCGGAGCGATGTCGGGACCAGCTCCGCACAACTCCATACGGCTCCGGCGATCGAAGTGGGACCGGCCCCGCAAGGCCGTACGGCTCAAGCGACCACGTTAGGTCGCGCTTGCCGCATGCAGGCGCATGCTGGTGGGGCAGGCCCTTTAGGTCGCGCTTGCCGCATGGAGTCACATGCTCGTGGGACTGGCCCTTAAGGCAGTAGCTCTACTGCTGCGCCACCGTGCCACCCCACAGTGAACATGCAGTGAGAAACTCTGTTTGCATGCTATACCACATACACTAATTATACCAGACCTCAGTACAAACGAGCCATGCATAAGTTCACCAAGTAGTGCAAAGATAAAAATACCAGAGTGCAGAATGTTGTGTTACAGGAGCCATGCACAGAAAGATCCCACCTACTAAATGAATAGCAACTAAATAATTTCATTGTGATCTTGTTGCATAGAGCTGAGAGATCTTCGATGCCCAGCTACGAGGATGCTATGCAAACGTTTCACCCGAATGGTTGCACTACGCTCTCGTTGTACAAGAGTACTGGGAGCAAGACCCTGGAGGAAAGAGCATAGTTAGAAGTATATGGGCCCGAGGAGGAAATTGGTAGAATATGCATTTACATTTTAAATGGCTTTATGTACTTGGCCTCCAAACTTTGCCTGGCTGTGTGCAGAAGGCCGCGGGGAAATAAATATTTAAATGCTTTAATTTAAAAACAAACTAACCCAATTGCCAGCGATGAACTGGAAGGCCTATGATTATCTGGGCTTGAACACATCAGGGTCTGTTGTAAGGCTGAGCTGAACCTCTGTCCAAAGTTCTACTCCCTGGTGAGGCCATGATGAATTACAAGTGAATTATTGCCTAAGCTAAAGTTGGCAGGGTTCGTTTGACAGGAAGCAAACGCGATGAATAGATAGAGAGAAAAGGGGTCAGTTCATATCAAGCTGACAAACATATCGAACCTGTCAAGGCAGTTCATGCAGTGACTGGACGGGGGCAGGGCTGGATAGATTTCCTTCAGATCCCATCAGTAGATTTGCATTGCACTTGCCTTCTTTAAAAAGCAGTTGGCAGTCGACGCCTTGATCCCAGCATGTGCCAGGGTTTTATCGAGAAGATACAGGAGCTCTTGTACATTATGTCAGAAGGTGCTGATTTGATCATTACATGACAGGGGTATCACAGAGAGATTCTGTTCCCAGTGGTTAGATTGCACCCAGTGTCATGGCTGCCTCACAAGCAGGGTTTGATAAAAGACAAAACTCAGTGGAGAGAAAGGCGAACAGCGTTTGTGTGCTTTGCTCCTTCGAGCTGCAAAATACCAGGCAAATTGATCCTCTGGGACTAGTAAATACACATTACTTTATCTTGTACTTCATGTCCATGGCTTTCATATACCCCTGAGCCCTGATAGAACAACAATAGTTAATAGACTAAAAAGGGTAATTACAAGCACCTTTTCCACACTTCCAGCTTGACTGACTTTGTCTGACCTTATACTTTTTACCTCAGCTCATCTGGTTGCTATATTGTTGATTCAATTTGCATAGCCTGTGTTGTATGTAGTAATACATGATCTTTAGTTAATGTCACCAGTCAAAGATTTTTACACGGGTGCTGTTTATAAAAAAACCTCCCATTAAAGAGACAAAACCAGATAAACGTGAGCCATCAGCTAATGCTAGTGTACAAAGTGATCAAAACTGCAAAGGGATGGCAAAATACCCAGGACCCGAAACGCCACCAATTCCTTTTCTCCAGAGATGTTGTCTGACCTGCTGAGTTATTCCAGCTTTTTGTGTCTGTATCCACGCTGGGATCGGTATGGAAACACGGAAGAGATCTGTAGGATGAGATAGGGAAAGAAAAGAGCCTGGGATGGGACGGAGATGGAAAGAACAAGGAGCCTTTGGAAAAATGGAAAACGGTTCGAAATGTGGAGAGTCCTGGCTGGGACAGTATTTATGTGCCGACACAGAGTGGAAAGGCTGACTCAGTCTTGATGCAGCACTATGAGTCCATAGCCTAGGTAAAGGTTCGAAAGGGGTGCTCGAATATGTGCAGCTCTGCTGGTGTTTAACCTGCTGTAGCCAAAGAATAACCTTACACAGAGGACTAATTGGTTCCCATAACTTCACCACCTGGAATCATTTTAACCGTTTGGCTTGCACGATTGTCTATAGCTGTTTGGGAACAGGAAGAATCTCTTAAGCATGCTTCCCTATTCAATTGGAACAAGGCTGCTGCATACCTCAACTTGGTCTTTGCTCCATATCCCTTAATATCCTAACTAAATAAAATAAATCTATAGTGAAATGTGCAAAGGAAGGCCAATTGGCACAGTCAGTCTCTGCTGCTTACAATACATGACCCTTCTCCCATAACTTCATTTCCAGCTCTCTCAACATAACCTTCTCTTCCCTTTTATCGTCCTTGTATGTTTATATCACTCCCCCTTAAGTAGATTCATGCATTTCACCTCAGCCCTCCTGTAGTAGCAAATTCCAAATCCTAACTGTTCTCTGGGCAAAGATGTTTCCTGAATTCCCCATCGAGTGCATTGGCAGCAAGCTTACATATACCTCCAAGTTGATGGAATTTTCATTTGGCCCCAACCGCTTCCTGAGTAAGCAAGTTTCCGATTTCTCCCACCATTAATGTGAAGAAGCATTTCCTGATACCATCCTTGAGAGGCCCAGCTATAATTTCAGCCGCTAAACCTCTCCCTGCGTCCCAGACTCTACGAGTAACTGGCTCGCCATGTTTCTGCACTTCCCTGGAGAATTCTGCAGCTGCTTGGTACTGGTTTCATTTTCTATAGCCTGCCAGAATGGGTTCACTTGGTTCCAGGTTTTCACTGCCAGGCTTACCATCTCAGAGCCAAGTCCATACCTCTCCGATCAGGATGATGGATCTATCAGGTGAAGAGATTCACAATTGTCCAAACAAGTTATCCCTTTGCTAAGCTGCCACTTTCCATTTCCTCCACTTTTGTTAAATCAAATTAATTTAATTTGAAATACTGCCTCGTTAGTCAAAAATATTTGACCTTTCAAGATAGACATAAAAAGCTGGAGCAACTCAGCAGGTCAGGCAGCAGCTCTGGAGAAAAGGAGTAGGTGACGTTTTGGATCGAGACTGAGTTGGATGATCAGCCATGATCATATTGAATGGCGGTGCAGGCTCGAAGGGCTGAATGGCCTACTCCTGCACCTATTTTCTATGTTTCTATGTTTCTGTTTCTTCAGACTGAAGATTTCTTCGGATTAAACCAGCATCTGCAGTTCCTTCTTACACTTGACCTTTCAAGAATTGGCTACATGCAATGCTTGTAAATTCAAATGTGTGTTCGGATGAGAGTCTTGATTAAACATTGTCTTACGTTGAATGGAAAGTAGTCAGATTACAATTCACGGCTCGTGTGTTTATAGTAGAGGTGACATTTATTTCTGCTCAAACCACCAGTGACACGTGGGTGTCAAAAATAATGTGCTGGAGGAAAAGAATGGGTCAGGCAGCACCTGTGGAGGGAAATGGCCAGACCACATCTCAGGTTGCAACTTTTCATCAGACTGATGGAATTTAGGGGGGAAATAGTGATTGAAAAAAGGTGGAGCAAGAGTGAGTGAATATTGGATTCAGGTGATTTATAGGCAGATAGATCAGGTGGGAGAGACAAGGTTGGAGAAAGTAACCAAGGCTGGTGAAATTAATGGCCCTGTCCCACGGTACGAGTTCATTCCAAGAGCTCTCCCGAGTTTTAAAAAAAATCAAACTCGTGGTAAGCACAGAGAATGAATGTAGCGGGTACGTCGGAGCTTGGGGACGTCCCTTTGCGGCTCGTAATGCTAACGGCAGGTACTTGGGAAGCCTCACTAATGGCAGGTAAGCTCGGGAAGACTCATGACGATTTTTCAACATGTTGAAAAATGTCCACGAGAGCCCCGAGTACCGACGAGTGGCCATTACCGTACATCTACGAGTTTGAATCAGGGCAAACTCGGGAGAGCTCTTGGAATGAACTCGTACAGTGGGACAGGGGTTTAACCAAGGCTGGAGAAAGTAACCAAGGCTGACAGAGATTGTAGAGCATAGAGAATGGAGGGACACTGTTGGGAAAAGCAAAAACACCTTGTTGTCGACCAAGTGTAATATCGGGATATGGGCAATAATTGCTTTTTTGAAGGTTACACCTCTTTAATCTGACTGATTATTGGCCCATGTTACAACAGAGCAATGGGGGGAGTGTTTCACAAGATAGGTGTTGGAAAGAAAGCAATTGTAAGAATATCTTGTGTAGGAAGGAACTGCAGATGCTGGTTTACACCGAAGATAGACATAAAATTCTGGGGTAACTCAGCGGGACAGGGAGCTATCTCTGGAGGGAAGGGATAGGTGATGTTTCGGGTTGAGTCCCTAATGGCCCTGTCCCACAGTACAAATTAATTCCAAGAGTTCTCCCGAGTTTGCCCTGATTCGAACTTGGAGATTTACAGTAATGGCCACTCGTCGGTACTTGCGGCTCTCGTGGACATTTTTCAACATGTTGAAAAATCTTCACGTGTCTTACTGAGCTTACCTGCAGTTAGCGAGTCTCCCCGTTAGCGTTACGAGATGCTAAGAGACCTCCCTGAGCTCCGACGTACCTGCTACGTTCATTCTCCGTGCTTACCATGAGTTCGATTTTTTTTTTAAACTCTGGAGACCTCTTGGAATGAACTCGTACCATGGGACAGGGCCATTATTCAGACTGAGAGTCAGGGGAGAGGGAAACGAGATAGTAAAGGGTACAGAGAGAATGTAACATGTGTAGACAACAGATCAAAGCAGATGAATATCTCGTCGGCTTTGTAAGCTGTTTCATGTATAAAACACCTTTGTTGATAGTTATTCTTATTAATGATTGACTATTTCCCGTATCAGGAGAGAGTGCATGAAAAATATACTGGTGCATTGTAAATCAAAGACCTGGAAAATCTCAAAGCAGAGGCAGAGTTGATCAATATATCCACAATTTCGAAAGAGCATGTTAATTTGAAGCCCTGGAATGTATTGTTGATTTGCTCTGCACCTGCAGACAGTGCACTAATTTTCATCATTGCTACTTTTATAGGACACTAAACTACGAATGAATGCTTTTAAAATATAAAACATGTTAACCTCGAACATAGATGGGGAGAAGGCAGGAGAATGAGGTTGAGAGAGAAACATATGATTGAATGGCAGAGTAGACGTGATAGCTCAAATGGCCTAATTCTGCTCCTATCACTTATGAACTTATAATGTCTATGAGAATTTCTACTTAACTGATATTATGTTGGAAGCCATGATTTGGCACAGTGCTTATGTTATCACTTTTCCAACTGATAAAACTCTTGCAGATTAGATGCGAGTGTGGAGTGTCTAGAATCTGAAGTCAGTCATAAAATAAGGCAGACACAACAAAATCTGGAGTAACTCAGTGGGTCAGTCACCATCCCTGGAGGAAAGGAATAGGTGACATTTTCACCAGAGATGATGCCTGACCCGCTGAGTTACTCCAGATTTTTGTGTCTGTCTACGGTTTAAACCAGCATCTGCAGTTCCTCCCTACTCATAAAACAAGGCAATGGCCATTCAGAACAGTGTTGAGAAGGTTTTCCTTCACCCAGAGGGAAATACACCTTTAGAATTCTCTACCCAGTGTGGGAATTTGTTGCTGAGTAAACTGAGAAGGGATTGATATGGTTTAGTTTAGTTTAGTTTAGAGATACAGCACGGAAACAGGCCCTTTGGTCCACCGAGTCCACACCGACCAGCGATCCCCGCACATTAATAACTACCCAAATTAGGGACAATTTAACATTTTATACCAAGCCAATCAACCTACAAACCTGTACATCTTTTGAGTGTGGGAGGAAACCAAAGATCTCGGAGAAAACCCACGCAGGTCACGGGGAGAACGTACTAACTCTGTACAGACAGCACCTGTAGACATGATTGAACCCGGATCTTTGCTGCTGTAAGCATTGTAAGGCAGTTGCTCTACTGCTGTGTCATCGTGCAGCCCATCATTGTAGTGATGCAGCTAGTAGGGCCACTTCCTCACAGCATCAAGGGCCTGTCCCACTTGGGCGACCTAATCCACGAGTTCGGGCGAGTTTGCCCTCGACACATACTCGCAGCATGGTCGACATGAGGTTGTAGGAGGTCTTCGTAACACTCCTTCATGCTCAAGAGTGGTCCCCGCGTACTTGAGGCCTCAGCTAGGTCGCAGCAGATTTTTCAATATGTTAAAAAATGCACGCGCGTAGAAAAAGGTCGCCATGGAAAAAAATCGATACTTTTTTTACTCGTAGGTTTAGTCGTAGTAGGTCGTAGTAGGTCGGCATGTTAGTCGTAGGTAATCGAGGGTAGTCGAAGGTAGTCGTAGATAGTCTTCATCGAAGTCGAAGGGAGGTCGAAGGAGATCGAAGGAGGTCGTCTTCACTCTCCACTATTCGGTGTCCAATTTTCCCGAAGTTAGTTGTAGCTAGTCGTAGCTAGTCAAAGCTGGTCTTCAACATAGTCGAAGGAGGTCTTCAACATGCCATTTTTTCAAGCTCTTCTAAACTCGCCAATTAGGTCGCACAAGTGGGACAGCCCCTTCAGTCACCCAGGTGCAGGCCTGGCTTCCAGTGTTGTTTGTATGGACATGAAATAACTTATTTCTCTCTGCAACCACGTGGGTTTTCTCCGGGTTCTCTGGTTTCCCCCCCCACATCTCAAAGATCGGTTAATTTGTCACTACAGACTGTCCCTCGTGTGTAGATAATTCATAGAATCTGGTGGGGATTTGATGCCAATGTGGCGAAAATGCAATGGGATTAGTGTGGGTTAGTGCAAATGTGTGTTTGGTGCTCAGTTGTACGGTGGACTGAAGTTCCTGTTTCTGTGCTCTGTGAAACTGTTGCTGAGGTAGAAGGCAAGCCGTGATCTTGTTGCATGCCAGCGCATGCATGAGAGACTGAAAGGTCCACACCTGTGTCCCTGTCTCATGTTCCTGCTTCTGCATATTATTGCATTCTATTATTCACTCAGGAACGTAAACAGCAAACAGGCCTTATTTTAGGAAGTAATTGTAGTTCTGAGTCCAAATAATACTCTTCATTTTGTTACTTTTTCATGTATGTTCCATGTATAATATGTGTGTATATATTCATAGACCAATTATTCAAAGATATGTTTAGTTTAGAGATACAGAGCAGAAACGTGGCCTTCAGCACACGGAGTCCGCGCCGACCAGCGATCCCTGCACACGGACACTATCCTACACACACTAGGGACAATTTACAATTTTACCAGGTCAATTAACCTACAGACATGCACGTCTTCGGAGCGCGTGAGGAAACCGGAGCATGCGGAAAAAAGCCAAGTGATCATGGGGAGAATGTACAAACTCTGTACAGACGGCACCCATAGTGGAATCCGGCTCTCTGGATTTGTAAGGCAGCTACTCTACTGCTGGTGGTACATAGTGCTGGAAATCTGAAATAAAGAGAAAAAATATTGGACTATTTCAATGTGTCAGATCGCATATGAAATAGTCAACAAGCCATCGTCGGAACTAATTTGTGAAAGGCCATGCATCATCCTGAAGGTTAAATCCGTTCCTCTCCACAGATGCTGCCTCACCTGCTAAGTTACTCCAGCATTTTATGTCCACCTTCGATTTATACCAACATGTGGAGTTCTTACATCCATGCTACATACAATGTCTTTGCTGGTTGAGCTGAATGTGAGAAGTTTGTGAGTCCCAGGGGTTGGACTGATTCCAGCAGAGATGATCATGGGGGCAACAGTTTTGAGGGCTCATGTTCCCTCCCTGCACTAGTGGGCATACCTCCAAACCAATTAGCGGGCTGATTGAACAAAATATATCACTGGTAAAAAGGAAAAAGTGTTAAATATATATTAATATCAATTAGAATTATTTTTTGAATAATGTTCGACTGCTGTAAAGATTGTGGTGTATTTGAGTTACGTGCGTGCCCAATATATGCTGGGTTATTGCTGAGGAATAATTTAGGCAACACAGTGGTGCAGCTGGTAGAGCTGCTGCCTCACAGTGCCAGAGATCCAGGGTTCAGTTCTGACCTTGGGTGTCACCTGCGTGAAGTTTGCACGTTCTCCCTGTGTCTGATTGCGTTTCCACCCAATGCTCCGCTTCCCCCACACATCCCATAGACGTGCGGGTTTTGTAGGTTAAGTGGGCGGGGAGTGGTTGCTAAAATGGCATAATGAGCAAACTAGTGTGAACGGGTGATCCATGGCTGGCAGGGACTCAGTGGGCCGAAGGGCCAGTTTCCATGCTGTACCCCATAAAACTAAAACTAAAGCAGGAATTTCCAAATATACTTTCAAGCATTTCCAGCTTTCCTTTTAGCTTTTGCATTTCTATGCAGTAAAGTCATTAGCTGCTATTGCTTTTTTAAGATTAAACATTAAAAATCATTTGGAGTTTATTGTACATTATGGGGTTCAGCTGTTTTATAACGGTAAACCCCTAATTTATTAAACTGTTCAGAATTTGTAAACGGTCCAATTATTAATTCACTGACCAAGATAGATTTTAAAGGGGCTTTAAAAGGAGCACACAATTTTCTATAAGAAGCCCTGTTTATTTGAGGATGGAAGTCATGTCTATTTGTGGATTGAAGTCATGTCTTTGCTTATAAATGTGGCTGCTGAGGTTAGAGTCGATTCGCTGACTTGCTGTCGAGCACCTGACTCTACTACCCCAGCAGCCAAGTACACAGCTAATCATTTGTGGAGGAGCTGAATTTACATCTTGGAAATACCTAGAGTTTACATCACACAAAGGGGCCATTTGTCCCATTTGGAACATGACAGTGTTAATGCATCGCATGAAATCCAACCCAATATTAATCCCCTTACTTTATGAGTGTACACCATTCCTTTCTTCCTTGTCACAACATCTACCTTCTCCTTAAGTGCAGCTATTCACCTCTGACATTCCTTGTGGAATGTTTTTTGCGGATGGGCGGACATTGCTTTGTGATGGGAATTCACATTTAATGGAAACCTTATATGAATCTTTTTACCTCAGTGCGGTCCTGTTGCCATGTTTTACACATAATACCAGTGCTGGGTTTTTTCAACACTTCTTCTTCTTTTTTCGTGTGGCGTGCACAGACTAAAGTTGTTGGACAACTTGTTCTATTTGATCTTCCGTTTGTGCACGTCGAGTTGATTGCGTTAGTCGAAACAGGACGGACCACGTGAAGGTTGCAATCTTCCACCCCTTTCGACACTTGAACTTCATAGAAACATAGACAATAGGTGCATGAGTGGACCATTCGGCCCTTCGAGCCAACTCCAGGACACTGACCATCCAAAATCAGTACCCCCATTCCGGCTTTTCCCCCCATATCCCTTGATTCCCTTAGCCCTAAGAGCTAAATCTAACTCTCTCTTGAAAACATCCAGTGAATTGGCCTCCACTATCTTCTATGGCAGAGAATTCCACAGATTCACAACTCTCTGGGTGAAAAGGTATTTCCGCATCTCAGTCCTAAATGTCCGACACATTATTCCTGTTCTTCCCGTTAAAGATATGCATTAGCCAGAGAAAACGAGGTGGGATGATTAAGACAGTGGATGTCTCAAAGACTTGAAAGGAAAAAAAAAGTGTTCCAGTTAGCAAAAGGCAGAAAACAAAACAAAAATACGGATGTTAGACGTCTGAAACAGAAATAGAAAATGTTAGAAAATCTCAGAAAGTCATCCAGCATCTGCGGATAGGGATCTTATCCCGCCTTCCATCCCACTGAAAACCAGACTGTATCCCTCTTATTTCCGGTTCTGATGAAGGTGCAAAATATTGACTATTTCTCTTTCCACAGATGCTGCCTGATTTGTGCGTGTTTTTCCAGCATTTACTCTTCATGCTTAAAAAATAATAATTCAGATGCTGGAAATAAAAATCGAAAAAGTTGTAAACTCTCAGCAGGTCAGGTAGGAAAGGGAAAGTAAAAAAACAGTCAACTTTTATGGTCTGGAACCCTACATCATAACTCAGAAGGAGAGGAACAAGTTAGTCTATGTAGCAGAGAGGCGTGGAGAGAGCAATGCTCTTGCTTGTCCAAATGGAAGTTAGTAAGTTCACCAGAACCATCCACTGCCAGTGGCGGACTGGCCAGGGTGTCAGCTTGCCCGATGGCAAGTGGGGCCCCGATGAAGTGATGGCAAGTGGGCCCCTGTTAAATCAAGTCGTCAAGTCAAGTTTATTTGTCACATACACATACGAGATGTGCAGTGAAATGAAAGTGGCAATGCTCGCGGATTTTTGTGCAAAAGACAAACAACAAAACAACCAAACAAATTATAAACACAATCATAACACACATATTCCTTTACATAATAAATAATAGAAGAAAAACGTTCTGTAGAGTTAGTCCCTGGTGAGATAGGCGTTTACAGTCCGAATTGCCTCTGGGAAGAAACTCCTTCTCAACCTCTCCGTTTTCACCGCATGGCAACGGAAGCGTTTGCCTGACCGTAGCAGCTGGAACAGTCCGTTGCAGGGGTGGAAGGGGTCTCTCATGATTTTATTTGCTCTGGAGTTGCACCTCCTGTGATGATAGCATTGTAGTTGTAGGTGGGCCCCCTTTGTCTCCTGGCAACCAATATTTTTAGACCCAGTCCGCCACTGTCCACTGCCTTAGGAATGAGTTAGACAGAGCTCTAGGGGCTAGTGGAATCAAGGGATATGGGGAGAAGGCAGGCACGGGTTATTGATTGGGGACAATCAGCAATGATCGCAATGAATGGCGGTGCTGGCTCGAAGGGCTGAATGGCCTCCTCCTGCATCTATTTTCTATGTTTCTATGTTTGTATGAATGCTTTATCTGATTTAATTTTATCACAGAATTAGATGATTTGCAGTCATTTTGAAAGCCAGTGAACACTGGAACAATAGATAGCAGGCTGAGGTCAATGGGTTTGTCAGAACGGAGTGTTTGAAGGCAGAATGTTGAAGCTGATCACCTGCACTCAAAGTGAATCTCAAGAAGGGATAGAGATATTGTATTGTATTGTATTCAATTTATTGTCGTTGTCTCAATTTGAGACAACAAAATGAATTTTCCTTACAGGCAGTATCATTAAAAATAATCACAAAGAAATTATAAAAAATAAATAATAAATAAATAATAAAACATATTAAAAATAAAATTTAAATTAAATTTAAATTTAAAAAAAGCACAAATACAGAAGTCCACGACACAACATAACATAAATGGCACCCAGGTGAGGACGGCACCATAGTCCAGCCAGCCTCCCCTCCGTGTTCATCCGTGGACGGGGCCTTCCAAGCACCCGCAGTCGCCGCCCCGGGTGGCCCGATGTTCAGGCCCTCACGCCGGGCTGGTGGAACGCTGACGCCGAGCCCCGACGGTGAGCAGCCTCCTCCTCAGCGGCCCGGACCTTCTGATCAGCCGCCTCCCGCTGCCGGAGTCCGCAGCTCCCGAGTCCGCAGGTCGAGCCGGGCAGAGTCGCAGGACCCCGCGTTGATTAGTCAGCGCCGCCCGCGTTGGGAGCTCTGCAAACCGCAGCTCCGTGATGTTGGTGCAGCAGGTCCAGCACTCCGGGCTCCAAACGGCGACCCCCGGTAAGGCATCGCCAGCCCCGCGATGTTTCAGCGCTGTCCCGCCGCTGCTGGAGCTCCGGTCGATCCCGGCAGGAAAGGCCGCGCCAATCCAGGTAGGTAGGCCGCTGTGGGGGGGGGGGAGGAAGCGACTCGAATAATAGTCGCGTCCTCACCAGGAAGCGGCTGAAGGACGGTATCCCCCGCACCGTGCCCTCTTCCCCCACATAAAAACACCAAAAAAACACAAAAAAACACACTTTTACATAACTAAATAAACAAAAAAACAAAAAGATACCGGGCTGTAGGTGGAGGCTGCTGGCACCAGCGCCACCGGAAGTACAATACACAGTATAATAGAGGGGCTGAATGGTCTTCTGTTTCTACCTGTGTAAGAAGGAACTGCAGATGCTGGTTTAAACCGACGATGGACACAAAATGCTGGAGTAACTCAGTGGTCTGAAGAAAGGTCTCGACCCGAAATGTCACCCATTCCTTCTCTCCAGAGGTGCTGCCTGTCCCGCTGAGTTAATCCAGCATTTATGCCCATCTTCTGTTTCTACCTTCTAGCTAAAAGATCTATTCATTGCGAGCGGCAATGCAGTTGCATTTTGCGTGCAGTGGTTTGTAATTCAGAATGTGTCTCAGCTGTGTATCGAAAAACTGACTTTGAACTGTACGGTTTTGCTTGTTGAAAAGGTGAAGTACATTTTTGAACACAGTTACATTTTGTGGTATTGCATTTATTCTAAATTCCAGTTACTTTTGACTTGCTGGCCAACAATGTCCCTTCTTGTGAAGATGCATGTCAGACAACATCTCTGGAGAAAAGGAACAGGTGACGTTTCGGGTCGAGACCCTTCTTCAGACTGAAGTTTAGACCCGAAACGTCACCTATTCCTTCTCTCCAGAGATGCTGCCTGACCCGCGGAGTTACTCCAGCATTTTGTGTCTACCATCGGTTTAAACCAGCATCTGCAGTTCCTTCCGACACATGTCCCTTCTTGCCACTGAATCACTCTCCTGTCTCTCTCCACCCAACACCCCCCTCTACATCCACTTCACCATATGGCAGCCCATAAAAGTGCAGAGGCTCCATATGGGGACTCGAAGATGTGACCCGCTTCCATTTCGATGGACAGACGTGGAGCTTGTTTCTCAGCCGAAGCTTAATTTGGGAGCGTCAGCTGCTGGCACAGTGTAGTTATGGCAACTGTGGTCCCGTAAATATTCCAGTCTTCCTCATTTCTGTGTCAACCACACTTAAACATCAGCCTGTCAGAAACGACACCAGCATTGTGTGACTCTGTAAGTGATCAGGTCTGATGCAATTAAATCTCCTTCCTGCTTTAGCTTCTTCTTCTTCTTAACGAGTCCGCATACAAGATTAGAAGTTGTTCAGCCAGAGTTGAACATACTTCTCGTCATCTCCACAATGGCGTCTGCCTTGCGCTTCTTGTGGTTCTTGTGCGTGTCAAGGTAACATTCCCAGATGGCAGTGTTGTTTTCATTGCATTTTGCCATTCTTGTCGAGGTTGCAAATCTCTGCTCTCTTTTTACCACAATTTGGGTGAGAATTTGGTAAATTTAAGTTGATTGGTAGATATTACATAGAAACATAGAAAATAGGTGCAGGAGTAGGCCATTCGGCCGTTCGAGCCTGCACCGCCATTCAATATGATCATGGCTGATCATCCAACTCAGTATCCCATACCTGCCTTCTCTCCGTACCCCCTGATCCCTTTAGCCACAAGGGCCACATCTAACTCCCTCTTAAATATAGCCAATGAACTGGCCTCAACTACCTTCTGTGGCAGAAAATTCCACAGATTCGCCACTCACTGTGTAAAAAATGATTTTCTCATCTCAGTCCTAATATTGGTTTCCATCATTGTTTTTTTGTTATTATACTGGAAAGGGGGAAAAAGTGGGTGATATTGCAATATAATGCTTGGCTGCTCACTAACGATTATTTACAAGTGTGGAAATCATTATGGAGGCAAATTAGGCAGTTAGATAGTAGGCAAATGAGATAGTAGGCAAATTAGATAGTAGGCAAAGCTTATTAACATAGACATGTGTCAAATGTACATGAGTGGAATAGAGAACCAACTCTTCATTGGTAGACAAACCTTATTTGTTTATTCTTGAACATACATTGGTTGTACTGTAGTTGAATTTTAATGCATGAGTTCAGTGCACATCCTAGCCTATTCTGTCTCCTTCCTAATGATGTAGGAAGAAACTGCAGATGCTGGTATATTCCGAAGAAAGATACAATATGCTGGAGTAACTCAGCAGGACAGGCAGCATCTCTGGATAGAAGGAATGGGTGACATTTCGGGTCGAGACCCTTCTTCAGACTGAGTGTCGGGGAGAGTCAGTCAATCAGTCATATCTCAAGATTCCCTCTCCACTGACTCTCAGTCTGAAGAAGGGTCTTGACCCGAAAAGTCGCCCATTTCTTCTCTCCAGAGATGCTGCTTGGCCTGCTGAGTTACTCCAGCATTTAGTGTCTATCTATCGTTAGGCATTTGATATATGGAAAATTAAACTTCTGCAGCCCATAACAAAGTTTGAAGAAGTTCTCGACCCAAAACGTTACCCATTTCTTCTATCCAGAGATGCTGCATGCTCTGCATTTTGTGTCTATCTTCTTCCCAATGATTATGGATGTACGTACGTATGCTTTCCACTGGACAGTGATCTGGAAAAAATCTATATTTATTTTACTTGTAGGTGTAGTCATAGTAGGTCATAGTAAATTGGCATGTTATTTGTAGGTAATCAAAGGCAATCGAGGGAAATCGAGGGTAGTTTCTGCTTGTGGTAGGATGATTCAGTTGCCTTAAAACGACTGGTAAGAAATTGTGCCTGAATCGGGAGGTGTGCGTTTTCACGCTTCTATCCCTTCAGCCTGATGGGAGAGGGGAGAAGTAGTGGGTCGGGTGCGACTGGTCCTTGATTATGCTGCTGGCCTTGCCGAGGCAGCGTGAGGCTCAAATGGAGTTGTGCATAAACAGAAGTGAGGTTGGTTTGTGTTATGGTCTGGGCTGCGTGCACAATTCACTTCAATTTCTTGCGGTCTTGGATGGAGCTGTTCCCAAACAAAGTTGTGATGCATCCCGATAAAATGCTGTCTATGGCAAAGAGAAACAAGTTCCTACCCGGAGAGGAGTGGGTTAATTGAAATGTATTTTAGTTTCTGGGCTTCTCACTGTCCTTTTTAATATTCAGAAATTTAATTTGAAATATATTTTTGGAGGGAGCTAATTATGTGTTGGAAGATCTATGGTTTATATTAGATATGAAATGCATTAATCAATGGTTTAATATATGCCGATGATACTGGCCACATTTTGTGCTTCTCAGAACTCTACAAATTCGAGCTAACCTACATTGCCATGTTACCTTTCTCTGCTCATCCTGATTTATGAAGTTTCCTGACCCAGTACATTAAAAGTAATTTACTTTAGTTTAGTTTTAGTTTAGTTTATTGTTACATGTACTGACATGCAGTGAACACCTTTTGTTGCGTGCTATCCAGTTAGCGGAAAGACAATACGTGATTATAATCGAGCCATTTACAGTGTATAGATACATGATAAGGGAATAACATTTAGTGGGAGATAAACGGCAGCAGAGTCCGAACAGGATAGTCCGAGGGTCACCAATGAGGTAGATACTATTTCTGCATTCTTCAGGTACCCTGGCTTGGAAGCATCTTTTACAGCAGTGGTATCAGATGAGGTTGGAGCAACCATGCAGATGGCTGAGATTCCCTGAGAATTCAATCTGGTGTTGCTGTTTGTTCCACTTCGATGTCCAAATCTCCAAGGTTTGGATTCCCCAATGATTAAACGCATAATACGGTGTCCAGAAGCTGGGGATGAATAACCTGGATTTGCCGAGAGAGCCAGATTTAGAAAATAGGCCATGGACATTCCCACCGCCAGTGTAATAATGTAGGCAATTTATTAGTTTTAGTTTAGAAGTGCCTGAGGCAAGTAACTGTAGATGACACATGGTTCCACATGGACCAGTCACTCCGAAAAATGTTGTTCCAACTCTCCAATAGTCCTGGTTAGTGAATGCCTCCATGTGCACATCAGGTAAAGACATAATTGGGCTTGGACATGATGTCTCCACAGTTTAGTTTAGACATACAGCACAGAAACAGGCCCTTCGGCCCACCGAGTCCGCACCGACCAGCGATCCCCGCACATTAACACCATCCTACACACACTAGGGACAAATTTACACTTATACCAAGCTAATGAACCTACAAACATGTACGACTTTGGAGTGTGGGAGGAAACCACAGAGAAAACCCATGCGGTCACAGGGAGATGCACAAACTCCATACAGACAGCACCCCGTAGTCGGGATCAAACCCGGGTCTAGACGGCAACTCTACCGCTGCACCACCATGCCGCCCAGAGTTATGTTGCACACAAATTGCCACAAGATGTTTCTCTGGAGTTGGAGGAGAGAGACGTATTGGTTAGAAGACACCGGAGCAATTACAAATGCCCGTGAAGCCATGTGTCCCATACATTATGGTGCCCTGAAATGGGGGGGTATAAACACAGCTGTAATTTCTACATGGTGAAACCAAAATGTATAAAAATCTAACAATGTGCACTTTAACCACATGTGATTTTTTTTTATCGCAAATCTCAAAGTGAAGTAGAGGCAAATAAATAAATGATGAATCTTTGTCCCAAACATTGTGAAGATATTGTACATAGGCACGTTGGTCTGTCCAGCTCCTGCAGCTCCCCATACAATTTAGTTTTTTTTTCAATTGATGATCAGTATTTTCACTTTGGAAATAACGGTCCACTCAATTGGAAGAGCCATTTTAACATGTGTTTAAGAAGGAACTGCAGATGCTGGAGAATCGAAGGTACACAAAAAAGCTGGAGAAACTCAGCGGGTGCAGCAGCCCTATGGAGCGAAGGAAATAGGCAACGTTTCGGGCCGAACTCCTTCTTCTATGATGGGGGTCGGGGGGTGGGCGGGGACAAGAAAGGAAAAAGGAGGAGGAGCCCGAAGGCTGGGGGGTGGGAGGAGACAGCAGGGGGCCTGCGGAAGGGGAGGAGACAGCAAGGACTAACAAAATTGGGAGAATTCGATGTTCATGCCCCCAGGATGCAGACTCCCCAAACGGAATTTGAGGTGCTGTTCCTCCAATTTCCGGTGCTGCTCGCTGTGGCCATGGAGGAGACCCAGGGCAGAGAGGTCGGAGACGGAGTGGGAGGGGGAGTTGAATGCTGCCGGGAGGTCAGGTTGGTTATTGCGGACCGAGCGGAGGTGTGCTTGACTGGGGGGGAATGGGGGAACTAGAGCCTTTGTGCCAAGCCCATCCAATTGTTGGCTCTCTGTACTATAAGAATGTCCCTGTCACATTCAATCATGACCTCTGGTGCTGTTCTTGGGTGTGTAGAGTTTGCTGTGACCGTTTTGGTTTTCATTGTGTGCTCTTGTTTCCACCCACATCCCCAAAATGTGCTATTTTGCAGGTTAATTAACCATTGTAAATTACCTGTAATGTCGGGTATGGGGCTGTCCCACTTGAGGATTTTTTAGGCAACTGCCGGTGACTGCCATAGTCGTAGCAGGTCGCTGAAAAACTGGCGATAACCTACGTCATCCTGGCGACAATCTTCGACAGCACCTACGTCAGAAGTCAAGCTACGCTCATTAACATCAAACCCACTGTCACCAAAAAATGTTCAACATGTTGAAAATTTAGCGGCGACCAGAAAGACGCTACGGCTTTTTGTGCGACTGATGAGACGACATCCGGCGAACATGTGGCGACAAACCCGTCACCTGTAGTTGACTAAAAAAATCACCTAAGTGGGACAGGCCCATGAATGGTAAGAGAATTTTATTTTGGTCGGTTTACTTTAAAGAAGTAGAAAGGAAGAGGTGGAGGCAGTGGGCTGTGGGAGAGCTGGGAAGGGGAGGGGAAAGAGGGAGAAAGCAGGGACTACCTGAAATTGGAGGTCAATGTTTATACCGCTGGGGTGTAAACTACCCAAGCGAAATATGAGGTGCTGCTCCTCCAATTTACGGTGGGACTCACTCTGGCCATGGAGGAGGCCCAGGACAGAAAGGTCGGATTCGGAATGGGAGGGGGAGTTGAAGTACTGAGTCACCGGGAGATCAGGTTGGTTATTGTGAACTGAGCGGTGGTGTTGGGCGAAGCCATCGCCAAGCCTACGTTTGGTCTCACCAATGCATAGCAGCTGACACCTAGAGCAGCAGATGCAGTAGATGAGGTTGGAGGAGGTGCAGGTGAACCTCTGCCGCACCTGGAATGACTGTTTGGGTCCTTGAATAGAGTCAAGGGGGGAAGTAACACGACAAGTGTAGCATTTCCTGCGGTTGCAAGGGAAAGAACCAGGGGAGGGGGTGGTTTGGGTGGGAAGGGACGAATTGACCAGGGAGTTACGGAGGGGGAGCGGTCTCTGCGGAAAGCCGACAGGGGAGGAGATGGGAAGATGTGGCCAGTGGTGGGATCCCGTTGGAAGTGGCAAAAATGTCAGAAAATGTCCAATGCGGTTGATGGTAGTTCACCACTGCTCTCTGGTCATGGATGATTCAGTTTGCTGTTAACAGCTGGGAAGAAACTGTCCCTGAATCTGGTGGGGTGCATTTTCACACTTCTATACCTGATGGGGGGAGGAGAAGAGGGAGTGGCCAATGTGTCAGAAACATGAGGGAGTTGGTGGGAGGGAATGGGTTACAGCATAATAAATGGAGGAACAGGTTTGATGCAATTGTTTTGGGAGCCAGCATAGACTCGAAGGGCCGAACGTCTGTAACAAACAATTAAAGAACTATGAGTTACAAAAGCTACAGTATTATTTGTAGCTTGATTACTAATCTATCCACTGTTGAAGGCAGTATTGGCCATGTGTGTCAATCCCAGTACTATGGTGTAGCTGGCAGAGGCCTGGTGATCCATCACAGCAGAGGCAGCTGTCCAAGTTTGGCTGGCTGAGATCGCCCCACTGAACCCCTGGCAAGCTCCATGTTGTTACTGTTCAGGGAACCAGCAATGGAGTGTGAGAAGTGACCTCACTCAGGAGGCAAAATCTGTCTTCACTTAAAGCAAAACAATTCATTGAAGGCCCTGGTATTAATGTATGTAAGACTTGTTTTTATTAGGTTTCTAAAAAGTGAATTGAGATATAATGAATGGTGGAAGGTCCTGGCTGCCATGGTGTATGAGCTGATTTACGGCTTCATGTATTCCATCAAGGCAACCAAGAAATTATCACTCATGTCATCGGCTGATCGGTTTAATGCCAGTGTCATAGTATGTGCATTCATATATAACCAAAATAGGACTGTAGATAGAGCTGACTGGAGTCGATGTTTGTACGTTCTCCCCGTGACCTGGAAGTATAATAATACATTTCAGGCTTCCAGTTTAATGTTTATTTGCTTGTTAACTGAATCTTTCTATGGTGCAGTCATTTGGACAGATGTGGACAGCCACTTATAGGATAACAGGGAACGCCACCATGCATTATTTGTTTTTGCAAGAGTGTAAACTGTTTCATTTTTGCATGCATGTAGCAGGCTTGGGAAGAGGAAGCTGACTGTCCCACGCTGCCTCCTGGTTGACAATGCCTTAAGTAATTGATGGGGATTGATTGGTTTGAGTGGCGTAGAGGTAGAGCTACTGCCTAACAACGCCAGAGACCCGGGTTCCATTCTGACTAAGGGTGTTGTCTGTACGGAGTTTGTGCATTCTCGCCGTGATCTGCGAGGGTTTTTTTCCAAGATCTTCGGCTTCCTCCCACACTCCAAAGACGTACAGGTTTGTAGGTTAATGGGCTTGGTAAAATTGTAAATTGTCCCTAGTGTGTGTAGGATAGTGTTAATGTGAGTGAATCGCAGGCTTGATGGACCGAAGGGCCTGTTTCCTCACTGTATCTTTAAACTAAACTAAAGTCCTAAGGTGCTGAAGATGAAATGTAAGGATTCTGATCTTTCCCTATTTAGTAACATTTATGCTCAGTTTGAACCAGAACTTCTTTAAAGAATAAAGTCTGCAAAGGCTCTCGGAAGTTTTGCTGTCTTCCAAAATGACCCCGTTCGCCTTAAGAAACCCCCCCTCATGCAACACTTGGTACACCTGTTGTGTGCTGTCTTGTGTGCGTGATGGTGCCATTGGCACCTTACCAGGCATGATGGGGGCATTGATCCCACCGTGGCTGCATCAGGAACCTAGAGTTACGTTTCTGATAAAACTTGATCTGCGTTAAGATTTTTGTTTCTTTAAAAAAAATCCCCAGCAAGTTGAGATGAAGGGGAAAAGATTTAATAGGAATCTGAGGGGTGACTTTTGTCACACAAAGGGTGGTGGGTGTATGGAACAAGCTGCCAGAGGAGGGAGTTGAGGCAGGGACTATCGCAACGTTTAAGAAACAGTTAGACAAGTACATGGATAGGACAGGTTTGGTGGGATATTGGTGAAATGCGGGCAGGTGGGACTAGTGCAGCTGGGACATGTTGGCCAGTGTGCGCAAGTTGGGCCGAAGGGCCTGTTTCCACACTGTACCACTCTCTGTTACGGGTTTCAAGCTTCAGCTAGCTCTGACTTTATATTAAGACTCACATTTGCACAGCTGATCGATGTCTCTGCATGTCAAAAGTACTTTAAGCAGAGCACAAAGGTGAATGGATCTGAAGCTTATTCAAATTTATTAGGTCTTCGGAATCAGGAACTCTCATCAAAGTATGATGAGGTGACCTATTTTTCCCCATGGAACTGTGCTCTTAATTTAATACCGGTCACTCTGCTCTTACTGCCTTGTGAGGCCAGGATTTACACACTGATACAATGGGCCAGGTAATACGTTTTGTACTTCCATTCCATGCAATGCAGCTGTGGTGTTGAACAGTAGCCAGTCAGAGATGGGAACCTTCATTACGAGCTGTCCTCTCAGTTATGGCTCAATGTTTTGTTTCAATGGTAGGGGTCTCCCTGTAAAGCAGAGTGAGTGCCAGAATATATATGGGTCAGTCTCACTGCAACACACTTAAAAAGAACATGAAAGACAAATATTCCCAGGGCAGCCAGTCTCCAATTGTGGTCGGACACACGTTCCTGGAGGTTTCATCATATGACTTCTCACCTCCAAGCAGTCATGTCAACCTTTTTTGCTCCTACAGAATAATTTACACTTAAGAATTCAAATGTGTGGCAGGGTGGCGCAGTGGTAGCTTTGCTGCTTTAGAGACCCAGGTTTGATCTCGACTACGGATGCTGTCTGTATGGAGTTTGTACGTCCTCCCCCTGACAACGTGGGTTTTCTCCGAGATCTTCGGTTTCCTCCCACACTCCAAAGACATACAGGCGTGTAGGTTAATTGGCTTGGTGTAAATGTAGATGTAATCATTGTGTGTAGGATAGTGTTAGTGTGTGCGGGGATCGCTGGTCAGCATGGACTCAGTGGGCATGTTTCTGTGCTGTATCACTAAACTAAACTAAACTGAAAAGAACAATAAGTTCTTTAATGCACCATGGATTTCTCTTAGTTTGCACATTTATCTTGGCACCATTTGTACATTCGATTTGTATTCTTTTTACACAAGGCACATTCTCATTCTATTCCCACTATTGTTGTGCTCCAAGTGTATCGTGAACTGTACTACAGAGGTAATAGAACATTTGTCATTAGTCTTGGTTAATAGTTAATTGCTCATTTAAACTAAAAAAACAAGCTCCTTCAGTAGTTCGTGGAGTGAATGCACGAGTATTATTGCACATACTGTTGTTACATGACGGAAAGATTCCTTGTATTCCCGTTGTTCCGGAACCAATCCGTGGCAGAAGCTAAGTCAAGTTGAATTTATTGTCAGATGCACAAGTCCAGTGAGGTACAGGTACAATGGAAATCTTGCTTGCAGCAGCATCACAGCCTCTTAGACTCGGACAACACAAGATACATAGATTTTACATCATTTATATATATACGTTCTACCAGACGGGGAAAAAAAGACTGAAAAACAAGACAATGCAAAATCCAATTAGCAAAAAAAAAACCATGGCCAAGGCAGATGAGGAGGCTGCCCGTAGCTTTCCGTTGTTGAGGTACGGTCAAGAACCTGCTGGTAGGAAAGTATCTGCTCCTGAACCCAGTAGTGCGGGACCTCAGGCTTCTGCACCTCCGGAATAATGGTCGAAAGGAGAAGATGGTATGTCATAGATGGCAGGCATCCTTGATGATTATTGCCACCTTCTTAAGGCAAAACCATTTATAGAAGCTTTTAGAGGTGGGTGTTGTCACCATAATGGACCGACTTACGGGCATGTCCCACTTGGCCGTCATTTGCGTGTAATTTACGCAACATAATTTACGTGTCACGAAGCACGACGCACGCACCGTGATATGCACGTGATGCAAGTATGGTGCGCAATGACATAGGCAGTGACGCATGGCGTCGCAGGATTTTGTGATGTACAAAATCTTCGCACGCCAACTGCGTGACACGCAAATGACAGCCAAGTGGGACAGGCCCTTTATAGTCCACCACTCACTATAACAACCTCTTGACTTCCTGTGCATTAGAATTGCCGCACCAGACTAATGTGCAATCAGTTTGCCTTTTCACCTCTGCCCATGTAAATCAGCTAGCACAACTATCAGTACTGCACATTAGTGAGACCAGAGGTGTCTTAGAGACCTGTTGCATTGGTGTTCAGGGCTATAACTAATTAAATAAAATCTACAAGAAAACTGGAGATGCTGGAAATCTGACTTAAAAACGGAATATCCTGGAAACATCCAGCACGTTTCGTATCACGTGGGAAGAAAAACAGTTAATATTTCAGGTCCAAGACATCAGAATCTCAGAACAGATACATCAACTGTTTCACCCTCCACAATTGCAGTCTCAACTGTGGAGTATTTCAACAATTTTCTGCTGTTATCTGAAGCTATTGAATGCTTTCCCCTGCCACATGGTCAAGCACCATTTAACCCGTCAGTGATATGACGCATTGGTTTTCCCGCTTTGCCCTCTACGGCTTTAAAGGGAGTCAACCACTGCTTAGAATCCGGACACCTCATTCATTGGTTTGCAAGACTGAGTACCATTCATCAAAAAGCAGAGTGAGGTCAATAACTTCATTAATGTGCTGGGATTTCCAACAGAAAAGTATGCTTTGTATTTAGTTTTATTAAATACAATTGCTAGGGCTCCAGGAGAAAATCGATGGCCAAAAAGCAAAGTACTCTATGACCTACATTTAACAAATCATGGCTTGAAAGACTTTGAGTGTCGACATTGCAGCACTTAATCTTATTGAGAGGGTATTGATTAAAGACGCGTGGGGGGTGGCGGGCAAAACCAACAGCAATAGCGCTATCTAAGAACTATAAAGCTGTGTATTTCAGTCATCGCTTGCAGCCTCACAGCTTGTAGAAAACGTAGATCCTTGAAGGATGAACGAATGTGTCGAGGAGAACGAAGGAGAGGACAAGAGTCTAGAGGGAAGGATTAAGCTTTATGCTGGGTGAATGGGCTGGGGTGAGGTTGTAGGATGTTGTAAATTGCAAGGTTTGGGGATGTGTAGATAAGAGGTCCATGCAAAGGTTCATATAGAAACATGGAAACATAGAAAATAGGTGCAGGAGTAGGCCACTCGGCGCTTCGAGCCAGCACCGCCATTCAATATGATCATGGCTGATCATCCAAAATCAGTATCCCGTTCCGGCTTTTTCCCTATATCCCTTGATTCCGCTGGCCCTAAGAGCTAAATCTAACTCTCCCTTGAAAACATCCAGTGAATTGGCCTCCACTGCCTTCTGTGGCAGAGAATTCCTCAGATTCACAACTCTGGGTGAAAAAGTTTGTCCTCATCTCAGTCCTAAATGGCCTACACCTTATTCTTAAACTGAGACCCCCTGGTTCTGGACACCCCAACGGTGAACATTTTTCCTGCATCTAGCCTGTCCAATCCCTTAAGAATGTTATATGTTTCTATAACATGCCCTCTCATCCTTCTAAATTCCAGTGAATACAAGCCCAGTCGACTCAGGGCAATATATAAGGACCAAGTTTTAATCTGGAAGCACAGGCAGCTAATGTGAGAAAGCATTGAGAAGGACAAGCCCTGAATGTTGATGTATGCACGAGAGGGGCAGCAGAACCTTGATGAGCCCAGGTCCACAAAAAGCACAAAATTGGAAGATTAGCCCTAAATGCTTCAGCCTCAGTTTCATGCTTGTTTGAACAGTGCAGCAATTGATTCTGCTCTTCTCTGGAGAGAAGGAATGGGTGAAGTTTCGGGTCGAGAGTGGTGAATCTGTGGAATTCTCTGCCACAGAAGGTAGTTGAGGCCAGTTCATTGGCTATATTTAAGAGGGAGTTAGATGTGGCTCTTGTGGCTAAAGGGATCAGGGGGTATGGAGAGAAGGCAGGTACAGGATACTGTTGGCTGATCAGCCATGATCATATCGAATGGCGGTGCAGGCTCGAAGGGACGAATGGCCTACTCCTGCACCTATTTTCTATGTTTCTATGAGACCTTTTTTCAGATTGGGAGTCATGGGGAAAGGGAGACGAGAGATATAGGCAGTGATGTGGAGAGATATAGAACAAATGAATGAAAGATATGCAAAAAGGTCAGGATGATAAAGGAAACAGGTAATAGACAATAGACAATAGATAATAGGTGCAGGAGTAGGCCATTCGGCCCTTCAAGCCAGCACCGCCATTCAATGTGAACTTGGCTGATTATCCCCAATCAGTACCGCGTTCCTGCATTCTCCCCATATCCCCTGGATTGTTAGCTGTCTGTTAGGTGAGAACAAGAAGCTGGTGTGGGGGAGGGATGGAGAGAGAAGGAATGCAGAATTTACTTGAAGTTATAGAAATCAATATTCATACCATTAAATTAAATTATATTTGTCCATTATCGGTAAAAGAGTGAAAATTGCATTTTGTATTTTAGCAAGCATTTCGTTCCAAAGCATAAGTAAACACAAATTATGCCGGAATAGTAATGGCAAATTTACAGCATATTTAGGTTAATTCTCAGCTGTTGAACATTAGTACAATCTAGTAAAAGGTGCTAAAATGATAAACAGCAAAAAGAAAGCATTCAAAAATAATCCTTTTCATTTGAAATGTAAATCAATGTAACATTGAAAGGAAGTGAAGTTTCAGATAGAATGGGTTTATAAATATGGAAATACCATTGCCGAGCTTGAATACTGACGTAACGTGATCAAATTATTTAGTGGGATTTGTACCTTGTTGATTACAGTCGGGGATATTGACGTAAGGACAATAAATGATGAGTCAGGCAGAAGAGTGATTTGAGCATTAAGCAGTGACGGGACACCCAGATTGGGTTATCAAACCAGCCGACAAGGGAGTTGCCGTGGTAGTCTGGCGCGTCGATCTCTACAAAGCTGAGGCCACGCGCCAACTCTCGGACACCTCCTCCTACTTACCCTTGGACAATGACCCCAATGACGAGCACCAGGCCACCATATCTAGCACCATCACTGACTTCATCAATTCCCACGCCCTGCCCGACCAAGCTTCCAACCTCATCGTTCCCCAGCCCCGCACGGCCCGTTTTTACCTTCTCCCCAAAATCTACAAACCCAGCTCTCTCTGCTTGTTCGTACCCCACCGAACTGATCTCCACATACCTTGACTCCATACTATCCCCCTTGGTCAAATCCCTCCCACCTATGTTCTAGACACCTCAGACACTCTCCGCCGCCTCTGCGCATTCCACTCTCTAGGCCCTCACCCCCTCATCTTCACCATGGATGTCACTCTACACCTCCATCCCCCACCAGGATGGCCTCAAAGCCCTCCGGTTCTTCCTCGACCAGAGGAGCAACCTATACCCAGCCACTGACACTCTCCTCCGCCTAGCGGAGTTGGTCCTCACCCTCAACAACTTTACGTTTGACTCCTCCCATTTCCTCCAAACACAAGGCGTAGCTATGGGCACACGCATGGGCCCCAGCTACGCCTGCCTCTTTGTCGGGTACGTTGAACAATCCTTGTTCAATACGTACCAGGGCCCCATCCCCGACCTCTACCTCCGTTACATTGACGACTGCTTTGGGGCCACCTCCTGCACCCACACACAACTGACTGACTTCATCCACTTCACCACCAACTTCCATCCGGCACTCCAATACACCTGGACCATTTCCGACACTTCCTTACCATTCCTTGACCTCACCATCTCCATCGCAGGGGACAGACTTCTGACCGACATACACTACAAACCAACTGACTCACATGGCTATCTGGATTACACGTCTTCCCACCCTGCCCCCTGTAAAGACTCCATCCCCTACTCCCAATTCCTCCGCCTACGCCGCATCTGCTCCCAGGATGAGACGTTCCACACCAGGGCATCGGAAATGTCCTCATTCTTCAGGGAACGGGGATTCCCCTCCGCCACCATAGATGAGGCTCGCACCAGGGTCTCATCCATACCACGCAACACTGCTCTCTCTCCCCATCCCCGCACTAGCAACAAGGGCAGAGTCCCTCTGGTCCTCACCTTTCACCCCACCAGCCGGCAAATACAACAAATAATCCTCCGCCATTTCCGCCACCTCCAACGTGACCCCACCACTCGCCACATCTTCCCATCTCCCCCTATGTCTGCCTTCCGCAAAGACCGCTCCCTCCGCAACTCCCTTGTCAATTCTTCCCTTCCCTCCCGTACCACCCCCTCCCCGGGCACTTTCCGTTGCAACTGCAAGAAATGCAACACCTGTCCCTTCACCTCCCCCCTCGACTCCATTCAAGGACCCAAGCAGTCGTTCCAGGTGCGACAAAGGTTCACCTGTATCTCCTCCAACCTCATCTACTGCATCCGCTGCTCTAGATGTCAGCTGATTTACATCGGGGAGACTAAGCGGAGGTTGGGTGATCGTTTCGCCGAACACCTCCGCTCAGTCCGCAATAACCTACCTGAACTCCCGGTGGCTCAGCACTTCAACTCCCCCTCCCATTCCCAATCCGACCTCTCTGTCCTGGGTCTCCTCCATTGCCAGAATGAGCAACATCGGAAATTGGAGGAACAGCACCTCATATTCCGCCTGGGTTGCTTGCGTCCGAATGACATAAACGTTGAATTCTCCCAGTTTTGCTAGCCCTTGCTGTCTCCTCCCCTTCCTTAACCCTCAAGCTGTCTCCTCCCATCCCCCTGCCCTCGGGCTCTTCCTCCTCCCTTTTTCCTTCCTTCTCCCCCCCACCCCCCATCAGTCTGAAGAAGGGTTTTGGCCCGAAACGTCGCCTATTTCCTTCACTCCATAGATGCTGCTGCACCCGCTGAGTTTCTCCAGCATTTTTGTGTACCTTCGATCTTCCAGCATCTGCAGTTCCTTCTTGAACACCAGTGTAAGTGTATAAGGAGGCTGGGTCCTCTTGACCTGCAGCCAGCCAGCTTGCCTCCTGGCTGTTTGCTAGTAATCAGAGTATTTAATTGAAAAAAGGACTGGGTCATTCATAGCTTCGTAATGGAGGGTCCTGTTAAATAATTACTGATGAAGTCTGCAGCAAGTACATCCCAGCAAGCCATTAGTGAGCAATAATTTATCTGGATTATATTTCAGATGGTTATTAATATTTAAATTGACAATGCATGTGGTGAAATGAGTTAAGCAGGTTTATGAGCTCTGGTTTTCTGGAAATGCTCAATTTATGTAGGCAGTACAGTGGGCTGGCCCCTTTTATGTTAGTTCATCGGCATCGATAAAAGAAACAAGTGTTTCTCTTTATTATTTTGTGTCTCTGTTGATATTTTTCTGTGTCATGCAACCTTGAAGTGGGGCTCCAAGCCAACCATCAGCAGGTGCTCCAGCGGGCACGGCGAGAATTAGCAACACCCTCTCTCGTGGACGAACTTCAAGTGTAATTCATAGGTTATGTGGAGCTTTAGGACATCCTCAGGGCACCACGAGACTTAATGTAAATACTGATCCTACCTTGCATCGGAATTTCACCCGTGGAGTAAAGGGCCTGTCCCACCAGCATGTGACTCCATGCGGCAAGCGCGACGTAACGTGGTCACTTGAGCCATACGGCCTCGCGGGGCCGGTCCCACTTTGATCGCCGGAGCCGTATGGAGTTGTGCGGAGCTGGTCCTGACATCGCGCGGGGCTCCGAAAAACTGACCGTGTTCAAAAATTCTGCGCGGCAACGGCCTGCCGGCCCGCAGCCGCCTCAACGCCGTACGCACCGCCTCGACGGGCATGCGCAACGTCTCGACGCAGTACGCAGCATCTTGACACCGTACATCACGCGCGAACTTCCCGCGGACTTCGCTCGAACTTCAGGTCACTCACTCGACCTCCGCGCGGCCCCTGCTTCCGGTTTGGTCGCATGCAGGCGCATGTTGGTGGGACCGGCCCTGTACGGGGATCACTCGACCTCCGCGCGGCCCCCATTTCTGGTTTGGTCGCGCTTGCCGCATGCAGATCGCATGCTCGTGGGACAGGCCCTTTACTCCAGCACTTTGTGTGTCTTTTCTCCGGTTTCCTCCCACACTCCAAAGACGTACAGGTTTGTGGGTTAATTGGCTTGGTAAAATTGTAAATTGTCCCTAGTGTGAGTGGGATAGTCTAAGTGTCCGGGTATCGCTGGTCATCGCGGACTCAGTGGCCGAAGGGCACTATTTAAAAAAATAGTTTAGAGATACACCGCGAAACAGGCCCTTCGGCCCACCATGTCCGTGCTGACCAGCGATCCCCACACATTAACACTATCCTACACCCAATAGGGACAATTTTTACATTTAGCAAGCCAATTAACCTACATACCTGTACGTCTTTAAACTAAATCTTTAAACTAAACTAAACTAATATGCAAAAAAGTAACAATAATGAAGGAAACGGCCAAAGAGAGAGGGTCTTTGCATCGAGTTGTGAACAGATCCCGTTACTACCAGTTAAAGAATAGATTGCAAAGTCTAATGGCCCAGACAGGTCTGCCTCGTGGTGGAGCAGGTAAACTTGACTCTGGGGTCACTCCGACGGAAAGAAAATGATAGGGAGTTGTCGGGGTTTGAATGATGTCATTGTCATAATGTACCTTAATGATGTCATTCAGGCAGCACAGCTGCTCCCTTGACAGATGACTCCATGCCTGCACTCCAGCTCCACCTTAATCAGTATTCTCCACAGCACACAGCCCAACCATGCATATCTATCATTACAAACACCTACCCTTGCGTTTAAAGTCACTCTTCCATCCTTGCCATTTTGTTCCCTTCAGTTAAAACCGGCAGTAAATGACCGGCCAGTAAAAGGTCAGTCTGAAGATGGGGCATCGACCAGAAACGTTACCCATTCCTTCTCTCCAGGGCTGCTGCCTGTGCCGCTGAGTTATAGCCCTGTCCCACGGTACGAGTTCATCCAAGAGCTCCCCGAGTTAAAAAAAAATCAAACTCGTGGTAAGCACGGAGAATGAACGTAGCGGGTACGTCGGAGCTCGTGGACGTCTCTTAGCGCTAACGGCAGGTACTCGGGAAGACTCGCTAATGGCAGCTAAGCACGGGAAGACTCGTGAAGATTTTTCAACATGATGAAAAATGTCCACGAGAGCCCCGAGTACCGACCAGTGGCCATTACCGTAAATCTCCAAGTTCGAATCAGGGCAAACTCGGGAGAGCTCTTGGAATGAACTCGTACCGTGGGGCAGGGGTTTTACTCCAGCATTCTGTGTCTATCTTCGGTTTAAACCAGCATCTGCAGTCCCTTCCTACACATTAAATGATCGTTTGTGGCTTGGCAGGTAAATGTGGTGCTCAGGATCTGTGTCTGATCTAGGGCTGTACTATGCTAGTCCAGGTCATATTTATATTTCATCGTTGCAATAAACTTGACAAGGCAGGTTGATATAATTAGGAGTAAAGGATATGTCCATCTAAAATGAAGGGTAACTTGGGAGGGGTTAGCTTTGTCCAAAGTCTTCTCTCCAGTGTGATTCTCCAATGTTGTTGACAGATTGAGTGAAGGAGGCATTTGGCACACTTGTCTTCATTGATCAGGGAGGGCACTGAGTGCAGAAGTTGGCATGTTACACAGCAACTCTGCACCTGGTCGGTAAGACCACACCTGGAGCATTGTGTGCAGTTCTGGTGCTTCACTTATAAGACCGATGTTATTAAGCTGGAATGGTGCAGAAAAGGTCAACAAGGATGTTTAAACTGTCAGGGGACACTGGTCAGGTCATGTGATAGGAGCAGAATTAGGCCATTCGGCCCATCAAGTCTACGCCATTCAATCACGGCTGATCTATCTTTCTCTGAGATCTCTGGCATTCTCCCACACTCCAAAGACATACAGGTTTGTAGGTTAAACGGCTTGGTATAAATGTAAAATTGACCCCAGTGTGTGTAAGGTAGTATTAATGTGTGGGATTCGCTGGTCAGTGGGGACTAGGTGGACCAAAGGGCCTGTTTCCATGCAGTATCTCTAAACTAAACTAAACTAAGTCACTACAGAACTGGAGAGAAAGCAAAGAAGGTAGACACAAAATGGCGGAGTAACCCAGCGAGACAGGCAGCATCTCTGGATGGAAGGAATGGGTGATGGTTTGGGTCGAGGCCCTTCTTCAGAATGTAAGTCGTCCTTAACATTCAGTGACCTCCCAAGAAGGAGAAGACAGTGAATTGACCTTAGGTGCGGGAATGTTGGGCAGAATTCCAGGAGGGCTCTTTGTTTTGCTAAATGTGGTGCTGGAACTTTAAAGACCAAACAGAAACTGACCCATACAAAGACCGCTATTGAAAACAAACTCCTCTCCTTAGCTTGAGCCTATCCCATCAAATGGGCTGAACTCACTCACTAATGTTCTACGTGAAAGTAAAACATAAATGATATCTAACCTTTAACATTTTTCTGAAAAGACTTCCCATAAATTAATTCAGTTGCTGGAGCGGAGCTTGCTCTACAGGAAACATGACATCATTTGCAGTCATCTTATTGCTCAACAGACAAAAGGTTGTCTCATTGCTCTTGAGTTAGGGCTCGCAAAGAACATTATATGATGATAAAGCCGCTAATGAACACAAGCTGCACAAAGAATCTGTCATATTTTACAAGTGCTGTTCCCTTCCATTACAGACACCCTGCAACCTTTCCTCTTTCCAGCCTGCACTTCCCAAATGCAATCTTGTTTCAACCCCTCTGGAGCAGATTTGATTTTTAAAAAGTTCTGCAAATATAACAAACCTCAAAGAAAAATCAGACTCGTACAGTCATAGAGTGATACAGTGTGGAAACAGGCCCTTTGGCCCAACTTGCCCACACCGGACCAACATGTCCCAGCTACACTAGTCCCACCTGCCCGCGTTTGGCCCATATCCCTCCAAACCTGTCCTCTCCATGTACCTTTCTAACTGTTTCCTAAACATTGGGATAATTCCTGCCTCAACTACCTCCTCTGGCAGCTTGTTCCATACACCCACCACCCTTTGTGTGAAAAAATTACCCCTCAGATTCCTATTAAATCTTTTACCATTCACCTTAAACCTATGTCTTCTGGTCCTCATTTCACCTACTGGGCAAGAGACTTTGTGCATCTACCTGATCTATTCCTCTCATGATTTTATACAGTAGGTTGCTCTCATGGCAGTGAGAGTCACAGTTAGAAGCAAGGAGGTCCTACTGCAGTTGTACAGGACTCTGGTGAGACCGCACCTGGAGTATTGTGTGCAGTTTTGGTCTCCTAATTTGAGGAAGGACATTATTGCTATTGAGGTAATGCAGCGTAGTTCACCAGATTAATTCCCGGGATGGCGGGACGGCCATATGATGAAAGAATTTGGTTGACTGGGCTTGTATTCACTGGAATTTAGAAGGATGAGAGGGTATCTTATAGAAATATCTAACATTCTTAAAGGACTAGACAGACTAGATGCAGGAAATATGTTCCTGATGTTAGGATTAGTTCAAAACCAGGGGTCACAGTTTTTGAATAAGGGGTGGCCCATTTAGGACTGAGATGAGGAAAAACTTTTTCACCCAGAGAATTGTAAATCTGTGGAATTCTCTGCCACAGAAGGCAGTGGAGGCCAATTCACTGGATGTTTTCAAGTGAGAGTTAAATTTAGCTCTTAGTGCTAATGGAATCAAGGGATATAAGAGAAAAAGCAGGAACGGGGTACTGATTTTAGATGAATTGTCATCATTCCGTGCTGACTCGAAGGGCCGAACGGCCTACTCCTGCACCTAAGTTTCTATGTTTCTATGTTACTGTGTACTGGAGTTGGGAGGAGCAATATTTGCACATCTGAAGACCATTATAACACTTGCACTTATTTTCTTAACACTTCATACTCTAATCAATAACCTCGACTGCATCCACTTCCCACCCATGCCTTTCCGAATTCTAACCTTCCACGTCCATCCCTATTGCATTGCTACCATCATGGTTAACGCTACCCAAGAATTTCCACTCTGGGAGGCTGTTCAGCCCATCGTGCGTGACTAGCTCCCTGTACGAGGGAACTATGTAATTCTGTTCTCATGTCCTTTCTGCAAAGCCTGCCAAATTATTACTTTGTAAGTAAAAGCAGATTAGATTCCCTTAGAAAGATCCCCCGTCTATTATCCTGTGTCCCACAGATGTCTCATCCTCCACACTCATCCTCTTTTCAGCTTTCTCACTGTATCACCGCCTTGATGAATTGCTTGGGGCATTCAACTTGTCCCGACCATAGTTTTCAACATAAGGTACAGTGTTCCCATCTGTCGCAGTTCCCAAACCAACAAAAAAAAATGAATTTGTTGCCCAGCAACCAATTACTCCAGATATATTATGAAGGCAGATTTCTGCCTTCACAATCCATTCTTTTTCACTGCAAGTTAGAGTTGAAAACAATGGTCACATCTCGGCACTGTGTTTTAATCCCCCACATTTACCTCTTGTGTTGCCAGCTCTACTTAAAATATCCAAGTCACAGCAGATGGTGAACTATTGTAGCAGAGCTGTACATGCTCTAACCCTGCTTAGTATTTGTATCAGATGCACTTGGGTTCAGGAATGCAGTAAGCTGTGTGGCAGGTTGTTGCAAGGTGATGTGGACATTTGGCAAATGGGCAAAACTTTGTACATTGACGGAGTTCTGTGTGGATATGTGTGGCGCGTTTTCGAATGAAGACAGATCAAGATTTTTTAAATAGCCGAAGCCTAGTCACTACGAGAGGATTTTTTAAATAGCCAAAGCCTAGTCACTGCGAGAGTGAGAGGGTTTTGGAATCCACCAGTCTAAGCTGTAAACAAGTAGAAATGAGAAAATAACTATATTAGTGTCTGCGGAGTGGAAGTAATGCTGTAGTCATATAGTCTGACCTTATCTGGCATATTGTGTTCCTCTTGACCAGCGTGCCTTATGAAGGATATTTTTGTCCTAATTCGCAATGATTCACAAGAATGACACCAGAGCTTATAGCCTTAAGTTACAAGGAAAACATACATGGTTCGGACTTAAAGTTCAATTTGGAATAATCAAGGAGTTATCTAATTGTTGTCTCTAAAATGATAGCAGGAAAGGATGAGTTATTCCTAAAAACAGGACTAGGTTTTGTGGAAGGAAAATCAGGAAACATTTTTGCACAAAGGGCTACAGAAACTTGGAACACTTAAAATATTCAGATTTCATAATGACAGATTATAGAGAACAATGATATCATGGATCATTGGTGGGAAGCAGGTCATTGTGAGATAGTATTAAGAGGCTGACTTACCAAGTCAAGTCAAGTGAGTTTATTGTCATGTCCCAGATAGGACATTCTGGACAATGAAATTCTTGCTTGCTGCAGCACAACAGAATATAGTAAGCATAAATACAGAACAGATCAGTGTGTCTATATAGCAAAGATCATATATGTATATATATATACATGTAAATAAACAGATAAAGTGCAATCAGCTGTTATAGTTCAGAGTTTGTTTGATGGTGAGTTTAATAGTCTGATGGCTGTGGGGAAGAAGCAGTTCATGAGCCTAGATGTAACAGATTTCAGGCTCCTGTATCTTCTACCTGATGGCAGCAGAGAGATGAGTGTGTGGCCAGGATGGTGTGGGTCCTTGATGATGGTGGCTGCCTTTTTGAGACAGCGACTGCGATAGATCCCTTCGATGGTGGGGAGGTCAGAGCTGATGATTGACTGGGCAGTGGTTACAACTTTCTGCATTCTTTTCCGCTCCTGGACGTTCAAGTTGCCACGATGCAACCGGCCAGCATGCTCTCTACTGTGCACCTGTAGAAGTTTGAGAGAGTCCTCTTTGACATACCGACTCTCCGTAATCTTCTCAGGAAGTAGAGGCGCTGATGTGCTTTCTTTATAATTGCATCAGTGTGCTGGGATCAGGAAAGATCCTCAGAAATATGCACGCCCACAAATTTGAAGTTCTTGGCCGTCCCTATCCTACCCCTTCCAAAGTCCACAATCAGTTCCTTGGTGTAGAACAGATACAGGTCCTTTGGCGCATCATGTTCATGTTAACATTTTAACCCACCACACTAATTCCACTCGCTTGCACTAGGACTATAGCCATCTCTGCCTTTCCTATTCAAGTCCTTTCTAAATACCTCTTGATGTAGAAACCGTATCTAACTCCACCAAGCCCTCTGGCAGCAATTCCAGATATCAACCACCTTCTGCATGGCAAACTTTCCACTACGATTCCCTTCGAATATCCTTCCTCTCACTTTAAATCTAAGCAGCTACCTTGGGGAAAAGATTCTGACTATCATATCTCTGGCTCTCAGACGTTATATCTCTCTGTTAAGTCATCTCACAGCCACCATTACTCTAGGGGTATCAAGGGGGTAACATTTTGTGTCTATCTTTGGTAACAAGTCCAATTTACCCAATCTCTCCTCTTAACAAGCACCCTGACAAATCTCACATCTGCCCTTCCCAGCTCAATAGCACCCTTTCACCCTGTTTACGAATACAAAAAATAATTACAGACAACTTTGTATGAAAAGTTGTAAGCTAGGTTGGGTGAAGTTCTGGGTCAAAAGATCAATGATGATAATTTACAGATCACTATTTAAAAACTATCATTTTGTTCTTATGCTTTTCATGTCGGTAAAAAAACCTCAGCTTGTGTGAGGTGTTTGCAGAAGGTCCCACAAAATCCATGTCCATTTATTAGCCGTTGAAATTCTTTACTAGCTGTCCTTTCTTTAGCTTTGCCTAGATTTGGCTGGAGCGTCAAACTGTCAATTGCCTCTCAGCCTTCCTGCTTAAGAAACCTTTTGCCTACTGAGCAGCTTGCAAGTGGTTCTATCTTGAGTAGCACAGTGTAATTTTTAAGAGCTCATAAATGAATAAATGGCAGTTGATTTGCGCAGAACTACTGTCATTTTCCTTGACTAAATTTACTTAAAATATTCTGAAAAGATGACAAGTCTTGGATATGTAAAAGAGAATGATTGCTGATAATTGTAATATCCCATCTTATAGACGGTAATAAAACAGATAAAGTATTTTATTCACTTAACAAGAGCAGTGTAGAATGATGTGGTCACGTGATCAGGTATTATGTAGCTGAGAGTCTAAAAGAGTTGAAATGTTCACTAAAAGCTTCATACTTACTTCCCAATTGTTTTTTCACAATAGTTTTAACTACCCAATTATAAGGCAATTTTACTCTTTGCTTCTCAGACGGTTTTTTGAGAGCCCTTGAGTTATTATCAATGTGCAGATCGTCCAAGAGGAAAATCACCTCACTCAGGCCGAAAAATTAAAGAGTCACTTCCCAGTCTGAGAGAATGATTGGAATTTAGAGAGAGAGAGAGCGCGAGAGAGAGAGGGAGGGTGTTCTTGTCGGTGCTTGTGATTATAGGTGCTGCCTGTGGTATATGTGTGCGCTTATTCTGAGTGATGATGCATCTGTGTATGTGTGTATGTATGTGTGTGTGTGTGTGTGTGTGCATGTGCATACCTGCGCATGCCTCTCTTTGCCCAGGCGATTATATATGCACGGGTACTGCTTCTGGGATAGACACAAAATGCTGGAATAACTCTGGCAGCATCTCTGGATAGAAGGGGTGGGTGACGTTTTGGGTCGAGACCCTTCTTCAGACTTGGTTCTGGGGGTTAGAGATCAAGCACAACCATTGCATTCTCCAAGAAGCCTTTCACTAATCACTGTCCAGGCTCCCACATTTAAAAAAAAAAATGGCCTCTTAAGTGCTTCCTCGTGCTTATGGAAATATACACTAAGTATAGAAAGAAATATACACTAAGTATTAGAAAGAAAGGAGAAAATATGGGGTTGGGCAGAGATGAAGAAAGGCTTTCCATACCTTGCTCACATAAGTTGTAATTGATTCTGTATCTCACCTTTGAATTTTCTGCTTATGTGAATCCCAAATTAGACAGAATATGACTGGGGTATAACATATTAACTTTACTATGTAAGGGCTGCGTTGTCAAGGCCAATGCCAGGTTTCTCATGCTCATTAAAGTCAGGCAATAAAGCACTATCATCTGTCCCTGTATTACCCTGTCATCTAAATATAACTGGTCTTTAAAATACATTTGAAAAGTTATGAAAACGTATTTAAATGTCAACCAATGTTATAAATTTATGGAAAATTATCCTTTCAGCTGCAGTTTAAAATTCGGTAATAAATAATGCACAGAATATTCTTTTGGCTTAAGTGCTGTGATTATCTGAAATCCATATTTAAAATAGATGATAAATTTGCCTGACCCAAATTAAGTGCACTGTGCCCAGCTGTAATTGTGTTTGCCATTGACCCAGTGATGTCACCGAAATGGCTGTGTATGAAAGATATTTTTTCCCCCACCATTTCTGTGCCAGTTCGACTGCCTGAAACTCACCTCGATTACTCGGTGTCACATAATATTATGGGTATAAGGAGGCCTGGAGCTTGTGCTCTTGACACAATGCATAATAGAAGCAGCTCTCCTGTGCTGCAGTCTCTTGCCAGCTTTATCCTCCCCTGAATGATAGTCCCAGGTCCCGTGCCATAAATGGTGTTGTCGGCAGTTTAATAAAAAAAGATGAACTTTTCATTTGCTGTCAAGAGATTTTTATTGTCACATGTTGCAGATAAGACAATGAAATTCTTACTTGCTGCAGCACAACAGAACATGTAAACATAGTACATAATGGGAGAAGAAAGAAAAGTTTGGTGTGTGTGTATACACATGCACACATACTCAATAAATAACAAATGTAGTGCAATAATAATAAGAGTCTGTTGCAGTCAGAGCTGTGGTTGAGGCTTGTCAACACAGCTCTGGATTCTGTCCTTCCACACTCACGTCATGAAGCACTGGGTCAAATTGTGAAGAACGTAAGAAATTGCTGCAAGAGTGGGCCATTTGGCCCCTCAAAGCTTGCTCTCACATTCCACGGGACCTTTCACCCTTAACACTATGTTTTTGCCCTTGTCCCATATCCCTCAATTCTATAAATTGTGACAAGGAGAGATTATCCATCATGATCATCTTAACTTTCACCCCAAGTGAATTATTATCCAGCCCATTGATAACAAAGCCAACCAAATGGGTTGACACGGTTCAATATTCTTAGTTACTGCCAGGGCTTTTTTTTAATAGACAAAAATGGTGCAGGTGCAGATATCGATTAAAAATTATGCTACATGTATCATTAATTTTCCCCCTCAATGTACCCAGTGCTGGAGGACATTTTAGTTTGTAATAATGTAATTGGACTATGTCTAAACAAATAAACGTTTTAATTCATTCACTTAAGTGATCCATTAGCTAAGCACAATGAATAAACATACTTGTCACGTCAGAGAAAGCGCTGTGTTGTATCAGCATGTACCGTCACACAAAAGCACTGGATGCTGTCACATAAACTGTTGGTTGCTCAGGTTGATATTTTATAGTTTGAGGTTTATCTGCATCTCAGTTTACTTGCTGTGCGTGTAATTGTTCGATTTAGAGGTACTGATGAATAGAGACTGAGTAACATTGAGTAACATTTGTTTTTGTATGCCTCCATTCAAGAATATCTGAAATTATATTGCAGATTCTTTCACCTTCCAATGCTCCGACTGTTCTTCACTGTAAACAAATGCAACAGTTAGTGTGCACCAGATATTCCTTCACAAGCAAGGGGTCTTGATCATCCTCCGCTTGTGCTGTGGGTTCATCTATATCACTACATCATCTATAGTGGGCGGCACGGTGGCACAGCGGTAGAGTTGTTGCCATACAGCGCCAGAAACCCGGGTTCGATCCCGACTACGGGTGCTGTCTGTATGGAGTTTGTACATTCTCCCCATGACCTGTGTGGGTTATCTCTGGGTGTTCGGGTTTCCTCCCACACTCCAAAGACGTAGAGGTTTGCGGGCCAATTAGCTTCAGTAAAATTGTAAATTGTCCCTAGTGTGTGTCGTGTTAGTGTGCATGGACTCGGTATCTCTAAACTAAACTAAACTAAACTAATATCACCAAAAACAGCACCATTGACAAAGTTGTACTCTGTGGAAGTGACAGCCTAGATTAGGAGTTAAAGCATTGATGCAAGGGATGATCAAACTTGAAGGCAATGCCAATTTTGCCACGGTATCAGGAGCCATTTCAGTTGGGCACACACAAAAAACAGGTTGATCAGTTTATACATGATTCTTCCGACAGCATTTTCAGAAAATGAGCTTGCATTGCTCAGAAAGAAAAGCACAAACTCTGCACTGCTTTGATCGGGACACAACCAATCTTAATTTATCCTAAGTATTAGTAGCAGGGCCTGATGAATCTAAAGCCTAATGGCCCTGTCCCATGGTACGAGTTCATTCCAAGAGCTCTCCCGAGTTTCCAGGAGATTTACTGTAATGGCCACTCGTCGGTACTCGGGGCTCTCGTGAACATTTTTCAACATGTTGAAAAATCTTCACGAGTCTTCCCGAGCTTACCTGCCGTGAGCGAGTCTTCCCGAGTACCTGCCGTTAGCGTTATGAGTCGCTAAGAGACGTCCCCGAGCTCCGACGTACCCGCTACGTTCATTCTCCGTGGTTACCACAAGTTTGATTTTTTTTAAACTCGGGAGAGCTCTTGGAATGAACTCGCACCGTGGGACAGGGTTTTAAAGGTGACCAGAGGTGACTTTATCCCACGATGCCACTTAGGTGGAGTAAGCTAAAATGAACCTCAACAAAATAAGAAAACGGAAAATGCTAGTCAGGCAGCATTTTCATAGGCAAGACTGGTGTTTCATGCTGATAAATGGAGCAAAGTTTATGTCAGATATCCAGCACCTCCAGTATTTTGCTCCTGATTCCAAGTGCCTTGTTATTTCCTTGCAGTTGGGAACCTTTGGCCTCCGCACATATTTGTTTGTTCCTATTTGGCCTCATCTGCTCCTTCTAACTGTGGCAAAACAGTTTCAGTTTTAGCAAATCTCCCAGTAAAGAATTTGCCTGCAAACTCTCTCCCATTTAGTGGCCATTGAACATTTCCATTGGGGAAGTTCTTGCTTTCAGGATACATTGGCATGCGAGATTAAGATTCAGTAAAGGAACCACGCGCCCACAGCCAGTTTTGCTTCAGATGGGGCTGGGATTATTTTTTTTGTTACATGACGACAGCAAGATCTAAACCATTCGACTCTGGAAGTTTTGATCAATATATGTTTGCATTATCGTAACAATTAGCAGGAAATGGCATGAGAATATTTCTAGCTTCACATCAGTTTTAATGGTCCCAATAATTCATTCACACTATGAGTCACCATACTCAGAATTAAACAGCTCACACGTTTTTAATAAGGATTTCATTACATTCACAATAAAACTATTCATATATTTAAAAATGCTTGGAGGAATATGGGCCAGGACCAGTCAAGAGTGAAAGAGTGTGTACTTGTTTGGGCCTGATTCTGTGTTGTGCAGCTCTAAGGCTCCATGGCTGTTGTGTGTGAGAATATGAATTGTATATTTGAATCACGCGCGATTGTACGCATGCGCAGGGAGACTCAAGATGGCGATAACATGAATACAAACACGTTTAATACTTGTGCGTTCCGAGTTTTATTTTGAGTCCGATTCCAGCACCAATACACAACAATGACAATGACTAGTTTTGCATCTTGGTTACCGAAAACTCTTCTCTAACTTGGCTTTGGCCTCCTCTTCCACAGCCTGGCAGCAGTGTCTGAAGCCCCGATGATATCATGACTCTTAAGACATCATAATTAAAGTCACAATGCAACACTTTGGATAATCATATTAAAAAACCAATGAGCCCCGGGTTACTGCATGACAGGAGGACGTTGCCAGGTCTGCAAACATTGATGAAGATACAAGATTATTTGGGATTAATGGAGACTGTAGGAGACTTAACCAGGGTGGCTAAAATTGTAGCAGCAAGCAATCTGCTGGAAGATTTCAGCAGGTCCAACACCAAATTGTTTGTTGCTCCGGATTTGAGCATCTGTAGTCTCTTGTATTTCTACATAAAATTGTAAGTGTCACAAACAGAGAAAACAAGAGGGAAATTAGAATTATATTGCCTTGTGTGGGTTTAGTGTCCATCACAGCAAGCAAATGCAGTAGAACGTAACTTTAACATGTTTTCCAAATAACAACAGCTCCTATTGATCCGAAACGTCACCTATTCCTTTTCTCCAGGGATGCTGTCTGACCTGCTGAGTTACTCCAGCTTTTTGTGTCTCTCACCTGTTGTATAACTCTCACACAGCATGCATGGGGATGTCAACCAAGATTATCTATAGGGTGGGGGTGAACCTGAATCATGCCCAGAGCCACAAGCTTTGGCTACTGGTCCAGGGCTCAAATACATTGAGGCCAAGTGGATTGAAGAATTTTCGTTCTCACTAATGTTGGAAATTTTTCCAAGATAATCGTAATCATTAATATTAAATCTGTTTGCCTATATACAGCAGAGAATGTAGTTTTCCAACTAGATAACTTGAGTGCAACTCTCAGTGTGAGGAAAAAGGACATGGGAGTTAAAGAGGGAACGGGGAAGACGGGAAGAAGAACTGTTCTTTCATCAGAAGATAGAAACAAAAATCTGGAGTATCTCAGCGGGTCAGACAGCTTCTTGGGAGAAAAGAAATAGGTGACGTTCCGTGTCGACCTAAAACATTACTTCTTCCTTTTCTCCAGAGACGCTGTCTGACCCGCTGAGTTACTCTAGCTTTTTGTGTCTATCTTCGATTTAAACCAGCATCTGCAGTTCCTTCCCTTACATCTTGTGTTCTTTCATCAGTACCGATAACCAACCAGTCCTTGACGCGTAGAGATGACTGGCATGTCTATGTTGCTGTCCACTATTGAATAGCCTAGCAATGCTCACACTTGGCTAAGATGCAAGAGAATATATTTTGCAACTCAGCAAGCCTGCCAACCACCTTTCAGTGTCAAAATGGGGAGAGGGGGGAGGGAGGAGAGGGAAGGGGGTGAGGAGGGGGGGGAGCAGGGCGAGTGAGTGGGCTGCGGAAAGTGGAGGGATCCCAGGGAGAGAGAGAGAGTGTACAGGACCCGACAAACTGGAAACCCGGAGCGGTCAGCAGCAGGAGGGAGGGGGCGGGGGAGGGGCATGACTTCACTCGCTGCACAGGCCGCTAGGAGGAAAGTTCTTCAAAAGCAAGCCCGGGAGCTTGTGAGCGCCAGTGAGCGCCCGTGACCTCGGGATCTGCAGAACATGCTCGTTCTTTCTGCGCCTTTTGAAGAACGGGGGGAGGGTGGTGACGTAACTCGTGGAAAACAGTGCACCTGCGCGTTGACAGCAGCTGCTTTAATCCCGAGCCGGTGGGCGGCTGGGCCACGTGCCGGGTGGGCCACGAGCAAAGGCATTGTGACGTCATCAGCTGGCCAGCGGATAGATTTGAAGAAAAAAAAAGTCAGATTTATGAATAATTCTAGTAAAAAAGCCGACAAATAATTAACCAAATTTTCAGATGAGGGGATTTTTGAAATCACGAGGTAAATCTCTACCGGAATATGTAAAAATGTCTCCGTTACCGCGTCGGGTTTTCGAGGAGATGTGAATCACAGAAAAAGTTTGAAATGCAAGAGTGACAATCATCCAGAGTTTTAATAAGTAAATGATTTACTGAGAAAATCAATTGGGAACATGAAGTTATTCAAGTAATTTAAAAAGATGAATGGCAAAGTCATTTGGCAGAAGAGTAGCAAAAGGAAGCAAACATAGCATTGTCTTTATAGCTCCACATTAGGCTGCCCTGGTTGTTTTACTGGCATTATGTCCTGTTTCATCAGCAGCTAAATTGTGTGGGCTGGGACAGACATTGACCGTTTTGATCGACCTACGGGTGCTCAGTTTAGTTCCATTTATTAAAGATACGGCGCGGAAACTATCCTTCATCCCACCAATCGGTGATCCCTGCACATTAACACTATCCTACACACACTGGGGGCAATTTTACATTTATACCAAGCCAATTAACCTACAAACCTGTATGTCTTTGGAGTGTGGGAGGAAACCGAAGATCTCGGAGTAAACCCACGCAGATCACGGGGAGAACGTACAAACTCCGTACAGACAGCACCCGTAGTCAGGATCGAACCCGGGTCTCTGGCGCTGCAAGGCAGCAACTCTACCGCTGCGCCACCGTGCCATCCCAGTTCACCACACGTAATGTGCCTTTATTGGCTGATAAATAGAGAGTGTTATTTGACAGTATATATTGGTTCTCCTGTACATTGGTTGTACTACTGCTAGTATGTCACAATTGGTTCTCAGGCAGTATGGCCCAACTGGTCTATAGATGTATGTTCTGATTGGGGCAAAAACAGTAAATTTATTTAAATCTATCCCAGTCGCTGCCTCAAAAAGGCTGGCAGTATCATCAAGGACCCACACCATCCTGGCCACACACTCATCTCCCTGCTACCTTCAGCCTGAAGACTGCAACGACTAGGTTCAGGAATAGCTACTTCCCCACAGCCATCAGGCTATTAAACTTGGCTCGGACAAAAGTCTGATAGCCCATTATCTGTTTATTTACACTTTATCAGTTTATTTATTCATGTCTGTATATATTTATATAATGGTATATGGACACACTGATCCGTTCTGTATTCATGCCTACTATATTCTGTTGTGCTGAAGCAAAGCGAGAATTTAATTGTCCTATCAGGGACACATGACAATAAACTCTCTTGAACTCATGACTTGGATTTGGTTGGTCCATTTGTGATGTGTTCTCATTTTTCATCAGGTAATGTGTCTTATTGCTACAAAGTTAGTCTTATTCAAATGAATGTCAGAAATAGTAAGAGGAATATTCTACTTGGTTACTCGTAATGATTCCATAATTCAATAAGTTTGATCTCAGCAGCAATTTCCTTGTTTGGGCACACTTTCCAAAAATGGGATCAATCTCTAACTTGAACATTCTCTGCAACTGTAACTCCAAAGCCCTGCTGTATCCTGAATTTCAAAGATTCAAAATAAACTTTATGAAGAACTTTTCTGCTCATCGCAGTCTTTAATGACTGACCTATTTTTTTGGCCATGCCCTCTGTTTCCAGACATCCCAATTAAGGGAATCATTGCAAAAGGACACAATATGCTGGAGTAACTCAGCAGGTCAGGCACCAACTCCAGAGAATATGCATAGGTGATGTTTCGAGTCAACACCCTTCTTGAGACCTACCGTGGAAAATATTGTGCCAGTTTCTACCTTGTGAAGCCCTGTATATGTCTCAATGAGGTCAGAGCTCATTCTTCTGAAATCAAGAGAATTTAGGGCCATTTTGTTCAAATTCATACTATGAACCCAGAAATCAAGCTAAGGAACTTTTGATTCAGTCATTGCAAATATATCCTTGCTTAAGACAGTACGCAATATTCCAATTGTGGTCTGACAAAGGGCCCATATCTAAATGCAGGAAGATGTCTTTATTCCTGTGCTCTATTCATTTTTCATGTCTTCTCCCATGAAGGCAGGGAAAAAATAGTTGTTCAATTTATCTGCCTTTCCTTTTTGTTCATCTCAGTATGTAAGGGACGCACACAAACTTTTGCTGAGCTTTTCCTTTGTATATATGGAGAGATGCATTAATAGTTTGCATTTACATTTCTGACTAGATTACTCTCATGTGTAACTTGTTTGACTGCTAAAATCTCACTGAAGTAGCAAATATTTACACCTCTGTAAGAACGGGTAGAACGAGGGAAACACTGAGAGGTGTTGTCCACATAAGTCCCTTGATCAAAGTGATAGTGCTTGCTGAACAATCCACAGGGGGGGGTCTTGAATGCATAGAAATCAACAGGAATGCATTCTATGCGGCACTCACGTTGCATTTGACAACAGGGGAGAAGATTGTGATGAGTTGAAACCATTGCTGAGGTTGAGTTTAGTTTAGAGATACAAAGATACGATGTGGAAACAGGCCCTTCAGCCCACGAGTCTGCCCCCCATGTTGAAAAATCTTTACCAGTCTTCCCGTGCTTACCTGCCATTAGTGAGTCTTTCCGAGTACCTGCCATTAGCGTTACGAGCCGCTAAGAGACGTCCCCGAGCTCCGACATACCCGCTACGTTAATTCTCCGTGCTTACCACGGGTTTGATTTTTTTTAAAACTCGGGAGAGCTCTTGGAACGAACTCGTACCGTGGGACAGGGTTTTAAATTTTTATATCCCTCCATAGTCAAGTAGAAGACTCATAAATTCATTACAGTGTCTGGATTGATCCAAAGGTCATAGTTTAGTTGTTCGACAGCTAGTATGATTGGTCCACACGTACGTCATTCCAGTGGGCCTACAGATTGTGAGTTCTGGCTGGTTCCTGATTGACCCCCCACTAGGGTATCCCATTTGCTGATTCATCCATGGGTTGTGTGTCCCAGTTTCCCCACAGATAGCGTGTGTTCCTTGGCCCAAAGGCATCAGGTTTTGGTTGCTCTACTGATAATGTCCATCAGTTTGTCCACTGCCACTTTGCCCCGGTTGTTTTGCGTGCACTGACCAAGAAGGTTCACAGTAAGTGTTCTTCAGTTGTCTATAGGTTCCATAATCTCAGACAGCTCATAGTTACATATAACCATATAACCATATAACCATATAACAATTACAGCACGGAAACAGGCCATCTCGACCCTTCTAGTCCGTGCCGAACACATAATCTCCCCTAGTCCCATATACCTGCGCTCAGACCATAACCCTCCATTCCTTTCCCATCCATATAACTATCCAATTTATTTTTAAATGATAAAAACGAACCTGCCTCCACCACCTTCACTGGAAGCTCATTCCACACAGCTACCAATCTCTGAGTAAAGAAGTTCCCCCTCATGTTACCCCTAAACGTCAGTCCCTTAATTCTCATGTCATGTCCCCGTGTTTGAATCTTCCCTACTCTCAGTGGGAAAAGCTTTTCCACGTCAACTCTGTCTATCCCTCTCATCATTTTAAAAACCTCTATCAAGTCCCCCCTTAACCTTCTGCGCTCCAAAGAATAAAGCCCTAACTTGTTCAACCTTTCTATGGTATATCATGGTAACAATCACAGCTAACAGCTTACAGCCCAGTGCCATCATCTTCCCACAGGCCATCAGGGTGTAGAAACAAAGAAACATAGAAAATAGATGCAGGAGTAGGCCATTCGGCCTTTCGAGCCTGCACCACCATTCAATGTGATCATGGCTGATCATCCAACTCAGTATCCTGTACCTGCCTTCTCTCCATACCCCCTGATCCCTTTAGCCACAAGGGCCACATCTAACTCCCTCTTAAATATAGCCAATGAACTGGCCTCAACTACCTTCTGTGGCAGAGAGTTCCAGAGATTCACCACTTTCTGTGTGAAAAATGTTTTTCTCATCTCAGTCCTAAAGGATTTCCCCCTTATCCTTAAACTGTGACCCCTTGTCCTGGACTTCCCCAACATCGGGAACAATCTTCCTGCATCTAGCCTGTCCAACCCCTTAAGAATTTTGTATGTTTCTATAAGATCCCCCCTCAATCTTCTAAATTCTAGCGTGTACAAGCCGAGTCTATCCAGTCTTTCTTCATATAAGGACTGTAAACTCTTATCTCACCAGGGACTAATTTACTGTACCAATTTACTGGTGTGTTGTGTTTTAAAAAATATATATATTTTCTAACATATAAATTCTGATTCTGTTCTGTTGTTCTGTAGTTTTTGCACAATCCGTAGGCATGGCCACTTTCATTTCACTGCACATCCTGTATATATATGTGACAAATAAACTTGACTTGACTTGACTTGAATATCGATTTCTCTCACTTCAAGTAGCCCTTGCTTTTCCTGTCTCCCCATCCCTCCCCCATCCTAGTTCTCTGACTAGTTTCACTGACCTCCTGATTAAATGTTACTGTTTGTGTGCCTCCTTGTCACCTTCCCCTCGGCGACATTTCATTATCATCGTCTGCTTTGATCTGTGTTTTCACACCTTATCTTTCCATATCTCTATGTCTCCCTGTCACTTAACTCTCAGTCTGAAGAAGGGTCTCGACCGGAAATGTCATCATTCCTTCTCTCCAGAGATGGTGCCTGACCCGCTGAGTTTCTGAAGCATTTTGCATCTAACCCCAAGATGATCCACTGGGCACACTGTCACAGTCCATATTATCTGCCCTTGATATTAGGGATTTCACCCATTAGAGAGTGGAAGCGCAGGTATCTGGTGGAAGATGAGATCAGTTGTGTTCCCAAAGACAATTCTTATTGAAGAACCAGACACCATTCACACCCTCAGCTTGCCCGTGCATGTTGAGCACTCGTACTTTGTTCATCTACCCTGCTAATGGGTATCAGGGGTTATGGGGAGAAGGCAGGAGAATGGAGTTGAGGGGGAGAGATAGACCAGCCATGATTGAACGGTGGAGTACACTTGATGGGCCGAATGGCCTAATTCTACTCCTATCACTTATGAACTTATGTCCACACCAGTGGAGTGAGCAAAGAAATGAAGACAACTCAACATTAACAGCATTGGTGGTGTGGAGAAACCTCCAGTCAGAGAGAATTGTCTCTGTGTTTAAAAAAACAACCTGAAGCAGCAGCTATTCTATATGCATAAAGAACTCTTTGAATTGTAAGTGGCTGTTAGCGGGAACAATTTCACAGTGTACTGTGGAGGATTTAAAATCTTGTAGCTTGTCATCAGAAAATAGACTGAATGATTTTTGAAAATGTTGACGTTGACAGCTAAATGAATGTAATTATGTTACTAAAGTGTTTTACCTTCTTTCTAGGGGCCTTTATATATACAAACACTTAAATAGTGTCTGGAAATTGGCCATAACTACTAAGTTGCCTATAGTGACTACATTATTTTATATGAGGTGAATTTTAACTGTAATTAAAGTTCCTGTTGTTAGAATATAGAATAAATCCTATGTCTTTTACTGCTATCTGCATGCTTTGATATATTGCTTGTACATAGCCAGTGAAAAGTGTTATTTGTAACATTCACTGCACTTGGCATCCCAGCCTTTCTCTGATTTGAATACAGTTCTCACACAGACTATCGCTCTTAAAGATGCAGGCACTTGCTTCTGTCTTGTCTTTCTGCGTGCAGGCTAAAGTTAGTAAAAGTATGAGGGTGAAGGGCCTGTCCCACTTGGGTGTAATTTGCGCCTCATTTACGCATCATGTAAAAAATTGGTCGACGTGTCGTGACGCGTGGGTGACGCGCGTATCGCGCATGGTGAGGCGTGGAAATGCATGTAGTGGCGCATGGTATCGCAAGGATTTCGATAGTGGACCGAAATCCTCACGCACCACCTGCGTAATGTATCACTTACGCACGCTGACGCATTGGCTACGCACGCTGTAAACATGCGACGCTGCCTATACGCAGTCGGCCCACCTTTTACGCGTCACGTAACCTCTAACCTCGTCCACACAAACCTCTTCCTGGGTTTCTCGCTAGCCTTTCTTGTTGTACTCCTGCCTGGCTGATCTGTAAGTATGAAGGCTGCTGCTAACAGAAGTCTCTGTTGTTGCAGTAGCAATAAAATCTGTAGTTCTTCCATGATGGTCATGATGCAGAATAGGGAAGCAGGGTATTATAATGACGTCACACGCACCAGACGGCTGTGCTGACGTATGATGATGCATTATTTGCGCGCATCAGTCACTACCGGCGTAAATTACGTGCAAATTGCGCCCAAGTGGGACAGTCCCTTTAACATCCATCCACAAGAAATGAACTGCTGAAGTTAATTATGTCAGGAGCCTTAATAATTGTATGACTGTTGCTTTGTTGTGGAGATATACACCATGGTAACAGGCCCTTTAGCCCACCGCCCCGACGCTAACATTTACACTAATTCCATCTTTCATCCCCCTTCCCTATCAACTACCTTTCCCACCCGACTCCACCTCTCCCTCCCTGTAAAGTAGTGGCCAATATAACTTTCCAAACCAGAGGAAACCTGTGCAGTCACGGGGAGAATGTGCAAACTTGATGTGATTGTCAGAATGCTTCTCTTGACCTGGAAAGTTATCTGAATGGGCAGCTGTGTTCCATTATTGATGTGGGGTTAGGCTAATACAGGTTGGTTCAACAACCTGATGGTTGAAGGAAGGTAGACACAAAATGCTGGAGTAACTCAGCGGGACAGGCAGCATCTCTGGATAGGAGGAATGGGTGACATTTCAGGTTGTGACCCTTTTTCAGACTGAGGTAGGAGGAGGAGAACCAGCATCTGCAGTTCCTTCCTACACATTTAGTTTGCTCCACTGCGAAATCTCCTCAAGGTCTGCCTACTTTGAAGAGGTTCTCCTCCGCTCTCAGTCTGAAGAAGGGCCTCGACCTGAAGCGACACCCATTCCTTCTCTCCAGAGATGATGCCTGTCCCGCTGAGTTACTCCAACATTTTGTGCCTACCTTCAGTATCTGCAGTCACTTCCAACTGTTCCAGCTGTTCATGAACCTGCTGGTGTGGAACATCAGGCTTCTGTATCTCCTGCCTGCTGGTAGCAGTGAGAAGCATACATGGTACACGTTGTGGTGAACCTAGATGATAGACACCGCCTTGTTGGGGCAGCGCCTCTTGTAGAGGTTTTTAATGGAGGGGAGGACTATGCCCTTGATGGACTGGGCCGAGTCCACCATTCCCTGCAGCCTGTTGCGTTACTGTGCAATGGATTTGCCATAATGCAACCAGTCAGGATACAATGCATCTGGTAAATTTTCTCAGAGTTTACAGAGACATCAAAACAAAGCCAACTCTGCATTACTGTATCCACTAATTGAAGTCATTCAAAAATAAGTTTCTCTCTCCATTATTGTATACCCATGTTTTAATGTCTAGCTTTTCAGTGCAAGTTACTAACTCTGTTGTTGTAGTGTAATCCAATATTCGAACACTGACACCCTGCATCATTTCTATCAAGCCTTCTTTGTTTCTGTTCGGTCTTTTAACATTTGTAGCACCCACAACCTAAACCCCTTGCCCTCGCTATTGACCTGTGACTCTTCTTTGTGGACCTGCCAGCCCTTCTTTATCTCCCCACACACCTCGTCCCAAATCTGATACACATATCTGGTATATATTGGTATATATAGTGCCGAAGTAGAGATGGATCAAAGCTTCAAGTTTCTGGGGGTAAATAGACAATAGACAATAGGTGCAGGAGTAGGCCATTCGGCCCTTCGAGCCAGCACCGCCATCCAATGTGATCATGGCTGATCATCCACAATCAGTGGATCTCCATTCCTGCCTTCTCCCCATATCCCTTGACTCCGCTTTCTTTAAGAGCTCTATCCAACTCTCTCTTGAAAGCATCTAGAGAATTGGCCTCCACTGCCTTCTGAGCCAGAGAATTCCACAGATGCACAACTCTCTGGGTGAAAACGTTTTTCCTCATCTCCGTTCTAAATGGCTTACCCCTTATTCTTGATCTATGGCCCCTGGATCTGGACTCCCCCAACATCGGGAGCATGTTTCTTGCCTCTATGTATGTTTCAATCTTGAAATGTCTTCATATCTCTGCTCACTCCACTGGTGTGGACATAGGTTAACAAGTGATAGGAGCAGAATTAGGCCATTCGGCCCATCAATCTACTTCACCGTTCAATCATGGCTGATCTATCTCTCCCCTTCAACTCCATTCTCCTGCCTTCTACCCATAAATATCACTAGCAACTTGTCCTGGACTAGCCATATCGAAGCAATGGTCAAGAAAGCACACCAACGTCTCTACTTCCTTTGGAGGCATAGGGAGTTCGGCATGACCCCAACAACTCTCACCAACTTCTACAGATGCGCCGTACAAAGCATTTTATTGGGATGCATCGCAGCATAGTTTGGGATCAACTCCTTCCAAGACCGCAAGAAATTGCAGAGTTACGGATGCAGCCCACACCATCACTCATATCAACCTGTGTGGGAAAGAACTGCAGATGCTGGTTTAAACCGAAGGTGGACACAAAATGCTGGAGTAACTCGGAGGGAAAGGCAGCATCTAGAGAGAAGGAATGGGTGACGTTTCGAGTCGAGATCAACTTCATATCAACCTTGCTTCTATTGACTCTATTTACAAATCACACCGCCTCGGCAAGGCCAGCAGCATATTCAAGGACAAGTCTCCCCCTTCTCCCATCACCCATCAGGCAGAGAAACTCAGCGGGTGCAGCAGCATCTATGGAGCGAAGGAAATAGGCACCGTTTCGGGCCGAAACCCTTCTTCGGCCCGAAACGTCGCCTATTTCCTTCGCTCCATAGATGCAGCTGCACCCGCTGTGTTTCTCTAGCTTTTTTGTGTAACCTTCGATTCTCCAGCATCTGCAGTTCCTTCTTAAACCCATCAGGCAGAAATGTGGAAACGCATAGATTCAGGGACAGTTTCTTCCCAGCTGTTATCAGGCAACTGAACCATCCAATCACCAACTAGAGAGCATTTCTGAGCTACCATCTAACATATTGGAGACCCTCGGGCTATCTTTAATCAGACTTTACTGGACTTTATATTGTGCTAAATGTTATTCCCATTATCCTGTACCTGCACAACGTGGACGGCTCGATTGTAATCAAATATACTCTTTCTGCAGACTGGGGAGCACGCAACAAAAAGCTTGTCACTCTACCTTGGTTCACGTGACAATAAGCTAAACAAACCAAAATCTGTCTCTTTCACACGCAGTCCATTAAATCTGTTCCACTGTTGTGACTTGTGTTTTAACACATTTGTTATTTTTCTTCTGTGTTATTAACCAGTAACAATTATATCAATCTCTCCCTAAAAAATGATCATTGATCTAACAGCCTGTGTTGCCTCTGAGGAGAGGGTGCTCCAAATTCCTGCAGCCCGTTGTGTCAAAATGTGCTGCTAATTTCATTTGTACAAATCCTCCCACTTCTGTTGTGGGGTAGACTGACCCCCCCCTCCCCCCCCCCCCCCCCCCCCCCCCCCCCCCCCCCCCCAATCCTTGCACATCCCTCATCCTGAACTTTTCCACTCGATAATTAATTTCATATTTGTGCAATATTACGTATCTGCTGTGAAATAACTGGTAGCTTAAATTTCATTATTATAATGCACGTGACATTTTCAATGCCTTGCAACTGTATCTTTTGACTGGTGGCAGACCAATTTGCCACTGGGATAAATAAAGTTGTATTGTGAATACAATGTACAAGTATGTTTTTCACCCGCGATTGTAAAGTATCTTTAATTTGTCTTAGACCAGAGCAGTGGTGAAGCTTATTTATGCCCCTATCCCACTTAGGAAACCTGTACGGACACCGCTGGAGACTTTGCTCCCCACCCTAGGTTTCCGTGCGGTTTCCGGAGGTTGCAGGTGGTTGCCGGAGGTTGTAGGTAGTGGAAGCAGGTAGGGAGACTGACAGAAACCTCCGGGAACCGCACGGAAACCTTGGGTGGGGCGCAAAGTCTCCAGAGGTTTCCGTTCAGATTTCCTAAGTGGGACAAGGGGCATAACAAGAGCTGCCACTTCACAGCTCTAGTGACCTGTGTTCATTCCAGACCTCTGGTGCTGTCTGTCTCTGTGTGGAGGTTGCAGGAACTTCCCTGGGTGTTCCAGCTTCCTCCCACAGCCTAATGCAGTGCAAGCTGGCAGCATTGTTGGCTGCAGTAAATAGTATTGAGTCGTAGATAGTGAGGGGAGTTGAGTGGAATGTGGGGGGATGTAATCATGAGGGTAGGATGAATGCAGATGGGTGTTTGATTGTTTGTGTGGACTCGAAGGGCCAAAGGGACATTTTCTATGCTGTATGAATCTGTTAGTTAACAAAGACCACAGCCTAAAACAGGCTGAACAGTTTGAAATACCCCTGCTGCATTTAGCCCAGTGTTTTGTTTAGTTTAGTTTAGTTTAGAGATACAGCACAGAAACTCGGGAAACAGGCCATTCGGCCCACCGGGTCCGTGTCGACCAGCGATCCCTGCACATTAACACTATCCTCTACCCACCAGGGACAATTTTTTACATTTACCAAACCAATTAACCTACAAACCTGTACGTCTTTGGAGTGTGGGAGGAAACGGAAGATCTCGGAGAAACCCACGCAGGTCACGGGGCGAACATACAAACTCCATACAGACAGCACCCGTAGTCAGGATCGAACCCGGGTCCCTGGCGCTGTTAGGTAGCAACTCTACCGCTGCGCCACCGTGCCACCCGTGTCTCAGAGCAGTATGTTTTACAAGATGTTTTAATAATTTCCCATGTGCAAATTTTATGGCTGTGGTGCGCAGTAGACAATGAACAGGGAAAGTGTCCATAGATATTTATCCGTAGCTGTTCACAAAGCTGGTGGTGTGGAACGAACATTGGGCATGCATCAGACTTGAAAAATGAACTACTCATGAGCTTGTGCTGTCCAAAAGCCAACAGGGAAGACAACCCTGTGAAACATCTTTGCAGCAATTTACCAGTGCAGTCTTTCACAACTTGGGTCAAGAAATTATTAAAAACAGATAGAGAAAGCTATTAAAATAACAATTTTTGTTGGATTGGAAAATGATATTGGGTTGAAAACGTATAGGATAAGTTATGTCAAAGGAAGTAGAAGGCGATATTGTTGAATTCTTCCTTATCGTGAAGAGCTTAACACAATAATATGTATTAATATACAATTACTGGCATCTCCCAATTAGTCCTTGTGACCAAGCTTCAGAAGTCACAATATGTTTTCCAATCATAACCTGAATGTCTGCTGTGGTGGCAAGTGATAGAGTGAAGGGAGGAACAGTTCTCCAATCTGTATTTGGTTCTAGTTTCCAGCATTGTTCCCCTTTGCCCTTCCAAAATGACCAGAAAATGCTCTACATCCTTCAATGTCATTATCAAACCAAAATATATCAACCATCCATCCACAATCTTGTACATTTCTTGTGCGATCTCTTACTTTCAGAAAACTTTTAAAGTCCGCTAACTTTTTCCTTGTGAACAAACCTTTGTAAGTTAAACTGAACTATGTAAATGTAAAGCCACAGACTTTATCATCGATGATATCTGTAATCTTATGTGAACTTCTCTGACATAATACTCAGTTCAGTTTAGTTCATTGTCATGTGTTCCGTGAGTCAGAGTGTAAATCAAGCCATCTAAAGTGTACAGGAGTACAGATTTAAGAGTGTGGAGGATTTGCAATATGAGTGTGTAGATCTGCTTCTGTGGCTAGCATGTAAATAGTTGCCTGGGTTGGGCGCCATCTTGGAGTTGGCACACATGTCTGGACAAAACATAACAAGACAAAACATATTCGAAACATAAATTTATTTATATCGCAAAACTAGATAACTAATATGTGTGAATTCAGTACAGGCAGTCAATTGCACATTTTGATAATGCCTTTAAAATGCATTTCTGTGCCTTACTCAAAGGTATTGTATGAACAAGAAACATAGCCTACTTTTGGCTTTTGCTAGATTTTACCCAATCGTCAAATAAGTGCGTTTAATAAATTTCCCCTTGCATCCATGGGATTCTCTGTTAAGTGCACGGTGGTGCAGCGGTAGAGTTGCTGGCTTACAGCACTTTCAGCCCCAGAGACCCAGGTTCGATCCCGACTATGGGTGCCGTCTGTACAGAGTTTGTACATTCTCCCCGAAACCTGTGTGGTTTTTCTCAAAGATCTTCGGATTCCTACCACACTCCAAAGACGCACAGGTTTGTAGGATAATTGTCCTTGTATAAATGTAAATTGTCCTTAGTGTGTGTAGGATAGTGTTAATATGCGAGGATCGCTGGTCGGTGAGGACTCGATGGGCCAAAGGGCATGTTTCCACAGTGTATCTCTAAACTAAACTGGCACCAACACTAACTTGATTAAGTGATCTTTTACTTAAGTTACCTTTTTGGGATTTTAATGCCTGCACTTTATTTGTATGAATGAATAACTGAAAATGTATTTCAGAAGTCACAGAATGCAATAAGTGACTACTCATAAATGCAACAGTTTTAACTAAAAAAGTAAAATGAAAAGAAATATATTTTGAAAATGATCACAATAGATGCAAAAATGCAATTGTAAAGTTACATGTGATATTATATAAAGAGCAGTACAATGAAAGTAAATGTATGTCACTGAAAAATGAAGCTGATATTTTTGATAAAAGGGCTCACTAGCCAATTACCACTACTCAGTGGTAAAAGTTCCAATTGTAACATTTGGAGGTAGCTTATGGGAGACTTTCTGCTGTTCCCAGCAGAGACATTGCTGTCCCTTAGAAATGGACTGCGACATTGAAACTTACTGAATAGTGAATTACTTGGATAGAGTGGATGTGGAATGGATGTTTCCACCAGTGGGAAAGTCTAGGACTAGAGGTCAGAGCCTCAGAATTAAGGGATGTTCCATTAGGAAGGAGATGTGGAGGAATTTCTTTAGTCAGAGGGTGGTGAATCTGTGGAATTATTTGCCATAGAAGGGTGTGGCGGTCAAGTCAATGGATATATTTAAGGTAGAGTTAGATAGATTCTTGATTAGCATGAATGTCATGGGTTATGGGGAGAAGGCAGGAGAATGGGGTTAAGAGGGAGAGATAGATCAGCAATGGTCGAATGGTGGAGTAGACATGATGGGCCGAATGGCCTAATTCTGCACCTATCACTTATGACACCACTCTGATTAAATGCTGAAGGTATTCAGTGGGACTTGAACTCATAAACTGACTCCGGCAAGAAGGCATGGAGTGCTGGAGTAACTGAGTGAGTCAGACAGCATCTCTGGAGAACAAAGATAAATGATGTTTCACGTTGGGCCCCTTCTTCGGAAATAGGGTCTCGGCCCGAAACGTCACCTACTCCTTTTCTCCATAGATGCTGCCTCACCCGCTGCGTTTCTCCAGCATTGTTCGTCTACTTCCGGCAAGAATTTAAATGACATTGAGAAAAGGAAGGTGAGAATAGCCAAATGGCCAAGAACGTTGAAGGTTCAGCTCTGTTCAGAGTCAACTGGTCTGGTGCTCTATCCTCGAGCAACAAACAGCCTTGACACTCCTGAGGTAGAATAAGGGTAAAATATCCAGCAATCCCAACCCAGGATCTTCCATGGCACCTGGTGAAATATGACCATGGATGACAGGTGACAGCATTGGGCAATGCTGAGGTTTTTGCCTGACCCACACACATCAAGGTGGCTGGGTTTGGGTCAGCCACTTATTGAAGTAATGTGGGCAAGAAGGCGATGAAGGAGGATTTTACCATTACAGCCGTCCTCTTCACTCACTCCGTACACCTAATTGACCCCATGTGGATTTTGTTGAAATCAATGAAAAGAACCTATTGTGGGATCTAAGAAAGAAATCTTTGTGTTTTGTTCCCACAGGAGGTTATACTGAAGAGAGCGGCAGATTTGGTGGAGGCACTATATGGAATGCCACATAATAACCAGGTAATAGCGGGTTCAACCTTGGAGTGTAAAAAGGTAACATCTGACACCGAGAAAAAAAAGACACAAGGTGCTGCAGTTTTTCAACGGGTCAGGCAGCATCTCTGAAGAAGATGGGTCGGTGACGTTTCAGGTCGGGAACCTTCTTCAGTATGAGTCTGAAGAAGGGTCCCAACCTGAAACGTCGTTTACCTTTGTTCTCCAGAGATGCTGTCTGACTCACTCAGTTACCCCAGCACTTCATGCCTTCTTTTGTACACCAGCCTTGGCAGTTTCTCTTGCTTCCATCTGATACTGAGAACCAGGCACTGGAGGGTCAAGCACTGTATTCCACGAATAGTCCAAGCACTAGAGGCAATTTACAGAGGCCAATTAACCTACGTACCTGCACGTCTTTGGGATGTGAGAGGAAACTAGAGCCCAGAAGACTGCTCCTGCAGCATTCCTGAAGCACAGACTGTGGCTCACTAACATCATAGATCATGGAACAGTATCTGAACCATCTCTTCGGCCCACAATGTCTGTGCCAAACTTGATGCTCAGTTAAACTAATCTCATCTGCCTACATGTGTTATTCCCAAATATCACGGAATGTCATGTTGTCATTTGCGGGTGGAGCACCAAGGCAAATTCCTTGTATGGGAATACTTGGCCAATTCATTAATTAATTCATTCATAACCCTCCATTTCCCTATCTAAAAGTCTCTGAAACGGCATACTCATATCAGTTTCCACCACATTCCAGGCACCCACCAGTTTCTGGGTGACAATGAGTACAGACAATGAAACTCAAAAACAACTTTGAAGCTGGTACTAGTTGCTTGGGCGACGGATGGAGAAAGAGGGGATGCAGGGGTTACTTCAAGTTAGAGAAATCAATATTCATACCACTGGGTTGGTCTTCTTTGCTTTCCTCAAACTGGGCTAAAACAGAGACAAGAGTAAGAGTTGATGATAAAGAAATTTGAATTTAGATTTTAGAGATGTAGCACGGAAACAGGCCCTTCGGCCCACTGAGTCCGCACTGACCAGCGATCCCCGCACACTATCCTACACACACTAGTGATAATCTACACATACACCGCCAATTATCCAACATACATGTACGCATTTGGAGTGTGGGAGGAAACAGAAGATCTCGGAGAAAATCCATGTGGCCACGGGGAGAATGTACGGACAGCCCCCGTAGTCGGAATCGAACCCGGGTCTCTGGCACTGTAAGCATTGTAAGGCAGCAACTCTACCGCTGTGCAACCATGGCAACCCTCTCTCGCCACCCAATTCTCACACACAACGTTGTACTACCGTTTTAAACATGTCTTTCTAACTTCAGTCAACATTTGCGTTGGGTTTGTGGTGATTTATTATCTTTTGTTTTGACATGCCTGTTAGGAAATTATCCTGAAGCGAGCAGCTGACATTGCAGAGGCCCTGTACAATGTCCCCCGTAACCACAACCAGCTCCCAGCTCTCAGCAACACATCTGTCCACGCAGGAATGATGGGCGTCAATTCCTTCAGCGGGCAACTGGCTGTCAACGTGTCTGAATCTTCGCAAGGTGCCAATCAGGGTAAGGCTTGGCTCGTGGAATCAACACTGGTGATGTTGACCAGCTTTCTATCTGATCCCTGCTGCCTCTGTCCCACAGCTCCCGCGTAAATCTTTACAGGTTATTTACTGCAACAGTAGTCGTAAAAGATATGCAGCGTACTGGATGTACTGAAGGGCATTCCATTCATAGAAACATAGAAATTAGGTGCAGGAGTAGGCCATTCGGCCCTTCGAGCCTGCACCGCCATTCAATATGATCATGGCTGATCATCCAACTCAGTATCCCGTACCTGCCTTCTCTCCATACCCCCTGATCCCCTTAGCCACAAGGGCCACATCTAACTCCCTCTTAAATATAGCCAATGAAGTGGCCTCAACTACCCTCTGTGGCAGAGAGTTCCAGAGATTCACCACTCTCTGCGTGAAAAAAGTTCTTCGAAGTACATGCTAAAATATTCAACTATTCAAACCCCCATTGCCACATCGTGACATCCCAATAGGATTGTGTACTTCAAATTACCAATCGAAATGCACACTAAAATAACCATTCCATCTACACCCAATGTACACACAGTGTAATCCCAGCAGCATTGTGATGATACCATGGGGACAAGAAGGCTTTTGGTACATTGGCCTTCATCAGCTAGGGTATTGATTATATAAGTTGGGATGTTCTGTTACAGCTGTACAGGACATTGGTGAGGTGCGTTTGGAGTATTGTGTTCAGTTTTGTTCACCCTGCCAAACGGAGGAGGTTGCTAAGCCGGAAAGATTGCAGAGAAGATTTACGAGGATGATGCCGGGACAATAGACAATAGGTGCAGGAGAAGGCCATTCGGCCCATCGATCCAGCACAGCCATTCACTATGATCATGGCTAATCATCTACAATGTTGCCTAGGTTTCAACAACTAAGTTACAGAGAAAGGTTGAATAAGTTAGGGCTTTATTCTCTGGAGCGCAGAAGGTTAAGGGGGGACTTGATAGAGGTCTTTAAAATGATGAGAGGGATAGACAGAGTTGATGTGGACAAGCTTTTCCCTTTGAGAATAGGGAAGATTCAAACAAGAGGACATGACTTCAGAATTAAGGGACAGAAGTTTAGGGGTAACATGAGGGGGAACTTCTTTACTCAGAGAGTGGTAGCGGTGTGGAATGAGCTTCCAGTGGAAGTGGTGTCGGCAGGTTCGTTGGTATCATTTAAAAATAAATTGGATAGGCATATGGATGAGAAGAGAATGGAGGGTTATGGTATGAGTGAAGGCAGGTGGGACTAAGGAAAAAAAAGTTGTTCGGCACAGACTTGTAGGGCCGAGATGGCCTGTTTCCGTGCTGTAATTGTTATATGGTTATATGGTTGTTAATCAGTACCCCGTTCCTGCCTTCTCCCCATATCCATTTCTTTAAGAGCTCTATCTAACTCTCTCTTGAAAGCATCCAGAGAATCAGCCTCCACTGCCTTCTGGGGCAGAGAATTCCACAGATTCACAACTCTCTGGGTGAAAAAGGTTTACTTCATCTACGTTCTAAATGGCCTACCCCTTTTTCTTAAACTGTGTCCCCTGGTTCTGGACTACCCCAACATTGGGAGCATATTTCCTGCCTCTAGCCTGTCCAATCCCTTAATAATCTTACATATTTCAATAGGATCTCCTCTCATCCTTCTAAATTCCAGTGTATACAAGTACAGTTCTTTCAACATATGACAGTGAACCTATGCTACACCTGAGGGGGCTGAGCTAAAGGGGGAGGTTGAGCAGGCTAGGACTTTATTCCTTGGAGCATAGGAGTGTAGGGGCTGATCTTATGGAGGTGTATAATGGAGGGGGATAGATAGAGTCAATCCAGATTGTCTCTTACCCTTGGTCAGGGAATCAAGAACCAGAGGTCATAGGTTTAAGGTGTGAGGTGATTGAGGCAGGTATTATAACAGCATTTAAAAGACATTTGGACAGATAGTCAAGTCAAGAGTGTTTTTATTCTCATGTCCCAAAAGGAACAATGAAATTCTTACTTGCAACAGCACAATAGATATGGAAACATAGTACTCTGTAAAACTCATAATAAACAACAAAAAAGAGTTTGTGTATTAAAAAAGCAGACAAATAAATAGACAGTTGTGCAAAGTCAAAAATAATGACTCAACGTTTATTTAGTTTGGAGCCTATTTGGAGATGTAGTTTTTAGTAGCCTGATGATTGGAGGTAAGAAGCTGCTCCTGAACCTGGATGTTACAGTTTTCAGATACATGGATAGGAAAGGGGGATATGGGTGAAACATAGGCAGGTGGGACTAGCATAGATGGGACATCTTGGCCAGCAGAGATTGGCCAAAGGACCTGTTTCCGTGCTGCATTACTATGACTTTATGACTAACAGCAGAGTGGACACACACACACACACACACACACACACACACACACACACACACACACACACACACACACACACACACACACACACACACACACACACACACACACACACACACACACACACACACACACACACACACACACACACACACATCAAGGACTGTAGCAGCTAAGAAGGAGCCTCTCTGTCATTTTCTGAAGGGCAGTTAGAGATGGTCAATTAAATCCTGGCTGAGCTTGTGAAGCCCATCTCTGTGAATGACTAACACAGCCATTCACAAAATTATTGGAATGTACTATGCAAGTAAATTGTACAATATATAAACATTATATATTGATTGCTAGGCAACATTCCGCAAACTGCAAAAGGGATGTGTTCCTGCAAAATGATTTGTGATGTAAAATTTCATAAATTGAAATGGCTAAATTAAATACGTCACGGTTATTTCAGGACACCGTTTACCCGCGTTATATGTTTCATTGAAAAATGTGTTAGGCTGAAAATGTATTCATTGACTATTCCTAAATCATGATATTACTGAAGATGAAGTGTAAAATGAATGTGTTAAATTTATAGACGTTAAAAACACTGGTGCTTAATGACATCACCATATTGGATTGCTCTGTTATAATTTTAGCTGTGAATGGTTTGTAACTCACCATCTATTGATAAATTCTATAAACAGATTTTTCTAATCGGACAAGGTTTTGTGAAAATGTGCATTAATTTTGGAAGAGCTATTGAAGGCTTTGATTGTGGTGTCTATGAACAATGTACATAATTGTGGGTTGCCAATTAGCTTAATGGACCTGATTATTTTCCTGACATTTACTGGTGCTCAAGGTAAAGGCAATTTTGGGTGATTTTCTCTTTCAATTTACATGAGTTACAACTTATGACCTATCGCCCCCACCACTTTTTCTGATTCTCAAAAAAAATCTTGCGGGCATCAAGCATGAAGATAGACACAAAATGCTGGAGTAACAGCAGGACAGGCAGCATCCCTGGATAGAAGGAATGGGTGACGTTTTGGGTCGAGATCCTTCTTCAGACTTCAGATGCTGCCTGTCCCATTGAGTTACTCTAGCATTTTGTGTCTGTCTTCAGTGTAAACCAGCATCTGCAGTTCCTTCCTACACATCCTCAAACTAGATTTTCAGATCAGCAGAGAAGCTAACCACACAAAGTTTTTTTTGTCATTCCCTATAATGGGGATGCACTTGAATACAGTCTAGACCTATTTAAACCTCTAAACACGGGTGCGGGCAAAGCCGTGGGTCTTGGTTCATGGCCTGCCCAACTGCGATACATCTCAGCGCAGGGAGTCAGCCTGAGAGGGAAGGCATCCAGACTGTGAAACCATTGTTAAACAAAGCTGGTGGTCAACAAAGAGGACGTCACAACTTGGAGTTGACTCCCTTCTTCAGAATTTGGATTAGACGCCAAACACTTCACCACATCTCAAAGAGTAAATGATACAGCAACAGAACCGCTCTGTGTATTAAGAAACAGAAAATGGTGGAAACACTCAGACAGTCAGGTAGCATTTGTGGAGAGGAATGAGAGGTCAATGACCTGTGGGCCTTATCAATGATCGGCAAATCTGAGACCTACCTGCAAGATTTATCTGTCCACTTATTTCAACAGGAGATAAGATTTGGGATAATTACGACAATTTATCTGATGTGGATAAATGTGAGGTTATCCATTTTGGTGGCAAAAACGGGAAAGCAGACTATTATCTAAATGGTGGCCGATTGGGAAAGGGGGAGATGCAGCGAGACCTGGGTGTCATGGTACACCAGTCATTGAAGGTAGGCATGCAGGTGCAGCAGGCAGTAAAGAAAGCGAATGGTATGTTAGCTTTCATTGCAAAAGGATTTGAGTATAGGAGCAGGGAAGTTCTACTGCAGTTGTACAGGGTCTTGGTGAGACCACACCTGGAGTATTGCGTACAGTTTTGGTCTCCTAATCTGAGGAAGGACATTATTGCCATAGAGGGAGTGCAGAGACGGTTCACCAGACTGATTCCTGGGATGTCAGGACTGTCTTATGAAGAAAGACTGGATAGACTTGGTTTATACTCTCTAGAATTTAGGAGATTGAGAGGGAATCTTATAGAAACTTACAAAATTCTTAAGGGGTTGGACAGGCTAGATGCAGGAAGATTGTTCCCGATGTTAGGGAAGTCCAGGACAAGGGGTCACAACTTAAGGATAAGGGGGAAATCCTTTAAAACTGAGATGAGAAGAACTTTTTTCACACAGAGAGTGGTGAATCTCTGGAACTCTCTGCCACAGAGGGTAGTTGAGGCCAGTTCATTGGCTATATTTAAGAGGGAGTTAGATGTGGCCCTTGTGGCTAAGGGGATCAGGGGGTATGGAGAGAAGGCAGGTACGGGATACTGAGTTGGATGATCAGCCATGATCATATTGAATGGCGGTGCAGGCTCGAAGGGCCGAATGGCCTACTCCTGCACCTAATTTCTATGTTTCTATGTTTCTATGATGGGCTCCAGCCTTGGCGCTATTGGGAATGTCCTCCCAGAATCTCAGGGTGATTTGTGATGGGTTTACTCCATCACTGATTCTTAGTAGGTGCTCGTTATGTCGAGGTTTCCATGCCCTCAGGGTTTCGTAACAAAGTATGAATGGAATGATGAATTATCCAAGATCCTATGAGGAAAAAATAATTTCAGGAACGTCTGTTGCTTGGATCAAAGGACCTTAGTTCAGGGGGGAGATTGACCTTGTCATTACAAGAGGCTTGGTTTAGTTTAGTTTATTATCATATGTGTTGAGGTACAGTGAAGCCCTGTCCCACTGTACGAGTTCATTCAAGAGTTCTCCCGAGTTTGCCCTGTTTGAACTCGGAGATTTACAGTAATGGCCGCTCGTAATAATAATAATAATACATTTTATTTATGGGCGCCTTTCAAGAGTCTCAAGGACACCTTACAAAAATTTAGCAGGTAGAGGAAAAACATGTAAGGGGAATGAAATAAATAGTAGAGACATGACTAGTACACAAAGTAAAGACATAATTCAATTCAAAACACAATATGAGGCAATTAATGCGCAGATGAAAAGGGAGGGGGACGTGGGGCTAAGGAGAGGCAGAGGTGAAGAGATGGGTCTTGAGGCCTGGAAGATGGTGAGGGACACGGAATTGCGGATCAGTTGGGGGAGGGAGTTCCAGAGCCTGGGAGCTGCCCTGGAGAAGGCTCTGTCCCCAAAACTGCGGAGGTTGGACTTGTGGATGGAGAGGAGACTGGCTGATGTGGATCTGAGGGACCGTGAGGGTAGGTAGGGGGAGAGGAGGTCAGTGAGATATGGGGGGGCCAGATGGTGGAGGGCTTTGTAGGTGAGGATCAGGATTTTGTAGGTGATCCGGTGGGAGATGGGAAGCTAGTGAAGTTGTTTGAGGACTGGAGTGATGTGATGCCAGGATTTGGTGTGGGTGATGAGTCGGGCGGCTGCGTTCTGGACCAGTTGGAGTTGGTTAATGTAAGTACTCGGGGCTCTCGTGGACATGTTGAAAAATCTTCACGAGTCTTCCCGAGCTTACTGCATTTCCCGAGAACCTTCCGTTAGCGTTACAAGCCGCTAAGAGATGTCCCCGAGCTCCGACGTACCCGCTACGTTCATTCTACGTGCTTACCATGAGTTTGATTGTTTTTTTTTAACTCGGGAGAGCACTTGAATGAACTCGCACAGTGGGACAGGGCTAAAAAAGGCTTTTGTTGTGTGCTAGTCAGTCAGCAGAAAGACAATGCATGATCACAATAAAGTCACGGTGTGACCCATCCTTGATTATGCTGTTCGTCTTGCTGAGACAGCATGAGGTATAAATGGAGTCAATAGAAGGGAGGTTGGTTTGTGTGATGGTCTGGGCATCGTCCACAATTTGCTGCGATTTCTTACACAGATAAATAGATATTTTTTTTCCCTTGGTACGGGCATCAAAAACTAAAGGTTTAAGGTGAAGGGAAGGAGTAATAAAAGGGATCTGAGGTGGATGTTTTCTACAGAGAGTGGTTGATATGTGGAATGTGTTGTCAGATGAAGTTGTGGAGTCAGATATAATCTCTATGTTTAAGAGGCATCTGGACAAACATTGAAGGAATCGGAGCTAATGCGGGCAAATGGGATCTGTGTTGATGGACAAAAAGATCGGCATGGACTGAAGGTTTTATTTCTGTACAATACGACGCTATGAAAACAATAGATCAGTCTCCAGTACAAAAAATTATGCTGAATTGTGTATTAGTTTTTAAGATTATGTTATTGTCATTTTCCCTAATGACCAATCACAAAAGGATTGCAGCTTAGATGTTGGAAGATTAGGTGAAGGCAACACAGAAAATAAACTCCAAGACAGATTTTAGGATACTTGAAATGTTTATATGAAAGATTGGTGAAAAGTCAGGATTCACTAAAGTCCAAAGAGAAGATTGATCAGCACCTAACATGATATATTAGGCGATACTTCACAAGTCTGCTGTAGCTAAGCACTGAGAAATTACTCCTTCCTTGCCACTGACATGCTGCTATCACTCTATAATTACACAATGTGACTACACTGTGGTTTAACTTAACTGCTCTCTCCCCTTACTCTTCCACTCTTGTCATTCTCCTTAATGTGAATAAACAAATGATAGATTTCAACGGCAAAGCACAGACTCCAAGATGGAAAATAGTCTTTGCAACTAAATCACTAGTTAGCACACCCCCCCCCCCCAAACACCATTTCACTCCTTGTATCTATGTTGGCTCTGAAGGTTTACACACTTCCTTATTTTTCTCTTATTAACAGCACCGTTTTTAGAATTTGAATACAAGCGCAACTTGTCATTCTAACTGTCTATTGCACACCATCGTTTAATGCAGCCCTGGGCCCATTTGTTCTAATCAATAGTAAGAGAGGTATCATCCATTTTATCTTTTACAACTTTCCTCTTTCCACACATATGTTTATTGTAATAGGGTCTTGGGATTGGGATCCAGTAGTTGGTATCACCTTCTCTCTTCTTTTCCTACCCTACTTTTCCTTGCCACATGATCAGACTTTTTCTATGATCTAATATTACCTTATCTTTCCTTGCAGTTTGAAGTGCTTTAAAGGGGACCTTTAGGGGACCTGTGCACCATCATTTCCCGCACTCTCTTCTTCTGCACCCCAACCAGAAGTGACATTGGGCGGTCAATTTATCAGTCAATTGCGTTTTAGCTGTTAGATCTTTGAAATCAGCTCTTTCAATGGGCAATGAGAATGTAGTGGTTTGGTCCATTGTGCTTTGTTACCATGAGAGGAAGAGAGATTAAAGGATGTTCTTTTAGGGAGGAGATGAGGAATGTCTTTAGTCGGAGGAAGGTGATTCTGTGGAAGGCTGTAGAGGTCAAGTCAGTGAATATTTTTAAGGCAGAGATAGATAGATGCTTGATTAGTACAGGTGTCAGAGGTTATGGGGAGAAGGCAGGAGGAATGGGGTTAGGAGGGAGAGATAGATCAGCTATGATTGAATGGCGGAGTAAACTTGATGGGCCGAATGGCCTAATTCTACTCCTTTTCCTTATGTGCAAATGTCCTTCTTTCAATATAGGTTTTACTCGCAACACAAGCAGTGTGTCTCCTCATGGATATGTGCCGAGCTCCACTCCACAGCAAACAAACTACAATTCTGTGACAACGAGTATGAATGGATATGGCAATGCGGGGATGTCCAACCTCGGAAGTTCTCCTGGTTTTCTCAATGGGTCTGCCGCCAATTCGCCATATGCCAGTAAGTAAAAATGTTTTGGCATTAGACCTTACAGTTCTTAATAACTTTGCTGTTGGTACTATATCAGATCTCAGTAATCATTTGGGAATATCAGCATTACAAGTTGCTGAGTTCAAGTCAATGCTTCACCTCTTTCCCTACTTCTTAAACGGTGGCCAATCTGGGCCAATTTCATGTATAATTATTTCGCTCAACTTACATTTTCAGAGTAGTGTTTTACCAAATAGTGTACCATGCAAGATCTCAGTTACATTCTCCATGTAGGATGTTGGTGGAACAAGTATTTGTACAGTCAAGAAAGGTCAAATGGTTTCCAAAGTGGGCCCAGTTCGCAGTGTAAGATTATCCATTGGAAAGCCCATTGGTTTTGAATGTGTCACATTAGAGACATCATGCTTTGTTACAGATGCAGAACAAAAATAGAGAAAGGAAGCCAGCCATTTCCTGGTGTATTTATCTGACTCCAGGGAGGAGGCAATTAAGCTTTAATTGATTTCAGGGCCAGACTTACATTTACACATCATTGGAAGTTACATACAGATTATTCTTGAAGTAATCATATGCCGAGACAATCGCTGAAAATTTCCTTAGGGATTTCTCTCAATTGGGCAGTGTAGGTTTGTCAGATGATTGGTAGAATAACCCAGGATATTCCCAGTAAATAGAACTGCATGCAATGAAATTTCATAACAAAGCAGCCACTTTTACTCAAAAGAGAATTAAGATAAAACATTTTTTATTAAGTCTAATAGAATATTTATGAGCTTTTTGAAAGGAAAAAATTGGTTCTCACACAATTATTGAAACAGGTGCAAATATTTAGACTCTTGCTGTGACACTTCTCAAGCAAAGTGATTTGCCCTTTTCAACTGACCTACTTCACCATATGCAAGAGTTGGGGACCCCAAAAGAATAGAATTATGGAATAGAGTCTGGCAGGCCATGTTAAAATGTCCAGAGGTAAGGCAGAATATCTGTCAAGAGAGTGTTAAACATTAGCGAGGATTCATTGACTCTCAATGTTAGGACCACTTTCCTTAAGAGTATGGTAAACAAATAGATATACCCGACTACATAATGCATCATTCTTTAAAGGAGTGTCAAATGCCAGCGTGATCCAGGCTCTAGGTTTGAATTTCATGTAGGAATCTCTATTTCACCACTTTTAATGTCTCATCAAATGATGGCCTGGTGTAGAATGAACCACTTAGACAATGGCAGCCATATGAATAAACCCTGGTTTATTTCAGATTACCACTGGCATAGAGTAACTGAGCAGCAGAAGCAAGATTGCTCCTCGAACAATGATTGACTAGGGATGATCCCATGTAATTTCCTAGATGATTTTGTTGAATAGATGGAATAATGTCAGAAGATCAGTAGAAATGCCAAGGAACAATTCTCATCTGCCAGATTCCTTAAAGAAGGGAAAATGTCCCATGGGTTTTGCTGCTCAAACAAAGGTTCTTGGTTTGGTAGAAAACAGTATGAGGCCAAACTTCATACATGGGATTTTCTGTTGTGAAGCATTGTTGATAGTCCTACAGCTTGTCTCCTGAGAACGTCCAAGTATCCACAACGTAGACACATAGAAACTATTTTCATGTTTGAATGGGGCTCAGGCAATTTTGTCCCTTGTCCCATTGCTTTATAATAGGTCTTTCAGTAGATCCATTAGTCATCAATTCTGCTTCCAGTAGTAAAGACTGCATTGATTCACGATTGGGATGAATGTGCTGAACTGTGTTTTAGTATTATGGAATATTTCCAGTGTGTCAGGGCCAGACAGACTGGATGCAGGGAAGATCCTTCAAATGGATGGGAATCATTAAGGAATGGATGGGAAACAGGGATCACAGTCTAGGATACGGTGAGGAGGAGAGTCTTTTCCGACTGAGATAAGAGATTTTGTTTTGACAGCAGGTTGTGAACCTATGTGAATGTCTATCACAGACGGCAAAGGAAGCCAACTTGATGAGTATATTTAAGAAGTAGTTGGATAGAATTCTAGACACAAAATACATCAAGGGGTGCAGGAGAGAACTAAAATATAGAGTATTGAGATAGAGGACCAGCAATGATTGTGTGGATTGGCAGAGCAGACTTGAAGTGTTGAATGGTCAATATTTTCACAATTCCATTAATATGCGATAGCCTGATAATACAATGATGATTCTGATCATTCTGAAATCAAGGGCTAACGAGATGATGGTTTAAACTGTATTCTGCAGTGTAGGGTTATTAGATGATTGAAGGTATTCACTTCCCATTTTGGGTCGACCCTGCTCACCTCTAGCAAGCAGCAATCGGGCTCTGAACGTTTGCTTCGGGGCCTCAATGAATGACTAGTGGTTGGGTAATACATTGGGTAACACAGAGGGATACATTCCCTCTCCCAACTGAAAACGTGCAGGAGTAAATTATCCGATAAAGACAGGACAAGCTAGGGAGAGGTTCCCTAGTTTCTCTGAGGGAGGAAAGACAAATGCAGAAATAGGCCAGATAGAGGGACATTGCCATATAACATTACATTGAATGGATGCATGGATGACATGCAAGAGGGAAGGAATAGCTGATTTTTCAAGCCTTTCTCAGACCCATAAGTGGCTGGAACATTATAACTGAGTCCCAACACCTACAGCCATCTTGAGAGAGACAACACATGACAGGTTCTCTTCATTCCTTCCCTCCAGAGATGCTGCCTGTCCCGTTGAGTTACTCCAGCATTTTGTGTCTACCTTCAGTTTAAACAAGCATCTGCAGTTCATTCTTACACATGGCAGGTTATGATGAAATGCTGAAGATTTCTTTCATGGAGTAGTTAATTTCCCAAAAGATAATGGAGCACTCTTAAATCTGTGGATGATCTACCACAGAAACCTGCTTGTATTCCATGTGAGGAACAGCAGTCTGTAGAAGGGTCTCGACCCAAAACGCCACCCATTCCATCTCTCCTGTGATGCTGCCTCTCCCGCTGAGTTACTCCAGCATTTTGTGTCTATCTTGAGGAACAGCAATCTTGAGGGTGCGATTCCACATCGTACAGAAATGTGGCTCGTATTTAAATGAATGCACAGACGCTGTCTTCATTTCATTGTATTGTCAGCTTTGATGTTTTGTTATTTTGTGGCTTGTCTTCCAGCATACTGCACTGTGGGTAGATTTTTGTTAACCCTCAATTTCTCCCTTAGAAGAAATGGTGAATGACTGTGGTTAAAAAAAAAAACATGTTAGCAAGTTTGGCTCGATCACAGACACAATGATACTGGTTCTTCCACTTGTGTCCCTGCAAATGTATGAATCAAAGATTATGCTCCGTTTTAAACTCCTTGACACGATTGTTAATTAATCTCAAAGGAAATGCAAAGTACCATAGATGAAGAGCAATATGGAACCTGATACTTTGTTAATCCTTTGCTAAGTCAGCTTAGTGTTGCTGGAGGCTTCAGTTTCACAAAGAGCCTATAATGACCAAGCATGGACAAGGCAGCTGATTTCCATCATACAATCTTTGCATGATTGTACTTTACAATAGAATCTGCAATCATTCGGTGGAAGTCCAAAAAACTCTCTCACACACTGCCTGAAAGGGAGTTGTGTTTCTTCAAAGAAGAGGGAGGTTGGTGAGAGACCAGGGCCACTGGCAGTAGGTTTACCCCATCAGACACCGTTTCAGTCTGGTTCTCTAACTCAAAGGCGTCCTTCTTAATTAAATCAATAAACTAATTGCGTGAGTAATGATTAAACAACTAGCTCTCTGCTCACATTACAAGGAGATGAGGTGACCTTAGCTAAAGATATTTTCCTATTAGTGGCTGCGTACCTCTATTTTTTAATCAGTTGATTACTTTTGATCTGACCCTGTGCGTAAGTTGATTAAGGAACACTCACTTCAGGCAAGTGTACAGGGAATAAAAGGGGCGTGAGGGGAAGGATGATGGGGGAATGTCTAAATTAAACATGCACTATTGGAGAGCTACTCTTGTAACATAATAATCCCTCAGCCGTCAAAGGGAAAACGTGTCCCTGTTATTATGGGAATAAAGGCAAGCTAAGGGCCTGGTCCTGTTGAGCTATTGACACCATGATGTGAGATGAATGCCTTTCATTCCTCTGTGACATTTTTGAATTGGCCAGACCTGCCATCACACTCTCCCGATCACTCCAATTATCGCCATCATTCCTACCTTTCACAACAGAAATGAAAAGTAAATTTAAAAGACAGGAGTACAGTTAAATGGGGACAGGAGGAAGACACCAGGCCCTCAAGCCTTCTCCGCCATTCAGTATGATCCTGGCTGATCTCTCCTGGATTCTCTGCCAATTCCCCATTGTCCTCAATAGCCCAATCTGTCAAAAAAAAAGAAAGTACCTCCAACCTAAGTAAATCTAATGATCTAGCCTCCTCAGCCCTCTGCGCTACATCTTTGAGAGATTCACCACTGTCCAGAAAAAAATGTCCACGCACCTCCATTTTAAAATGACTCTCCCCTTGTTTTGTAACTAGCTCCAACCCTTATCTTTGTTGATCCTTCTTTTGATTTTCTAAATGCTAAATTTGCCATGGCTCTGGCTCAGAAGCACCCCCTTTAAAAGATGATGTCAATCAACAAAGTTGAGATTTGAAAGGGTTAAGTTACCAATGTTGTCAGGTAAGTTTCCCAATGGTGAACAGTCGATCTTGGAGCATGATGGTGGTGCAGTGGTCAACTTACCGGTCCAGTAATCCAGAGACCTGAGCTACTAATCTGTAAACCTGAGTCCAAATCCCATCACATGAATTTAAATTCTATCAACATCTCATCCTGGTGATGACCCCAGGGAAAAGCAAAACTTGTGGATACTTGTAAAATCCCATCTGGCTCACTAACATCTCCATGGGAGAAAATCTACCATCATTACCCAGTCTGGCCTGTATCTGACTCTCGACCCCAATGTGGTTGGCGCCAAAATGGGCAAGCAATCCACCCAGCTGTAGCATTACTACCACCCAGCTGTAGTCAAACTTTTATCTCTCAACATCTTAAAACGTCTTGCACAGTGATTGGCGAACCATCCTGAAAATGGTTGATGAATTGTACAAATTAATATATATATATATATATATATATGATATATTTGCATATAATATATATATATATATATGAGAAAATATATATATGGCACCCAAATGGTTGACATATTTCCTCCTTTCTTGTTGCAGTAGTACCGTCCAGCCCTACTATGGCCTCCTCCACCAGCCTTCCTTCAAATTGTAGCAGTGCCTCAGGCATATTCTCCTTCTCGCCAGCCAATATGGTGTCTGCAGTGAAACAAAAAAGCGCCTTCGCTCCGGTGGTGAGGCCACAGACCTCCCCTCCCCCGACCTGCACCAGCGCCAACGGTAACAGTCTCCAAGGTGAGGACACACACACAGCAGCAGGCCCAGGCTGGATTCAATCATTGTAGTTAGGCTGAAAAATGATATTTTATTGCTACTTTCAAACAGACAAATATGGGACACTTTAAGCTCTTTTGAGAGGCGTGAAATGTTGCATTCATTGCTTTTGTGATGAGCCTCGGTATATGATATTGGAGCTCGATTAGCATTCCATTATACTGCCCACCATTGTAGTTCAGTCCAATTCCACAATGGGCTTATATCACAAACCTCTATAGTTTTATCTGTGGTTAACTGTAGTGTTAGAATAAAGATAACATGTCTATTTGTTGGCTATCATCTCTTTAAATGCACTGAGCCACTAAAAGTTTTTTTGATGAGGTTGTTAGTAAAGAATATTTCTCAATGTCACCCAGTGAGAATTTTTGCTTCAGGGTCAGAGGGTAACTAAATGATGATTCAGGTGAAGGCAAATCTGGTCTGGTACGATTATCGTGCTAACCCTGAGAGTCTATTTTACGGCATTTGTATTGACAGCTGTGCAGAGTTCCTGTTTATTTAGCAGGGTAAGAGTTAAATATAGTCTTCATCACTTCCTTGAAGTTTGACCAAATCTGTAATATGGTGAATGCAATGGTCTATGTGTCACCATTTTGTTGCTGACACCAACTCTTCCAAGCCACTTTGGAAATAGAATCTTTTAAGAGGGCTCTCTGAAAAAGGAGTAAAACGTACGTCTTGATCATAAAAACTAACACAGTGCAGTAAACCAAACTAGTGTCTTGTCAATGTGATGTTCATTCTCAGTTGCTTTACCTGTTTCAATCAAATTAATGATTTGACTGTGTCTCTTTACATTAGACGGCTCTAACATCATTTCTTTCTCTCTTCCTTCCCATTTCCTGCCTCCCCGGCCCTACTTCCTCCTACCCTCTCTCCCCCCTCTGTCATTGTAGTCTTTTGTGGACCCCACAACCTCCTGTAAACTGCTGTGATATCGTTTGTCCCTTTCTTGAAGATGGTAAAAATGATAATATCTTTGAGGGTCCCTGACAGGGTCACTTCAAGGGCTGTCGAATGAAGTACTAACCACCCTGTTTTCCATCGCACCAGAATTGGAGCCGTTACCACATTTCATGGCTAGACTGTATATTACTTTGTATTTCTTTGCAGCATAATTAGCTGAGTAATGTTCTTTGTTAGGCACCCACCATACACCTTTACAACTAGGGTTTGCATAGCTTTGTAAGCAATTGTTAGAATGGACAATTGGACAAAACTGTGTTTCCACCTAAGCCTCTCGCGGTGGGAATAATGGGCCTGTCCCACTTACGCGACTTTTTCGGCGACTGCCAGCACCCGTCATAGGTCATCGCAGGTCGCCGAAAATTTTCAACATGTTGAAAATCCAGCGGCAACCAGAAGACTGAGGAGACTACTCATGACCATACGGGTGTCACACGGCGACATGTCGCGGGGTGAAGCCTGTATGATCGTGAGTAGTCGCCCAAAGAGTCGTACCTTGTTCTGGTCGCCGCTGGATTTTCAACATGTTGAAAATTTTCGGAGACCTGCAGCGACCTATGACAGGTGCCGGGAGTCGCTGAAAAAGTCTCGTACATGGGACAGGCCCATTAAGGTGAATAATGGAGTTGAGGCCCCCTAGTCCCAGCCAACACTCTCTCCTCTGCCAGCCAATGCTCCCTCTGACACCCATGAGTTTGCTTTTGTGACATCTCAGAGAAACCTTTGACAGACTTTCCTAACATTTTCTCTCAGCAGCATTAGAGGAGGTGGGTTCATGGTGAGTTTAAATAATAATAATAATAATAATAATAATTTTATTCATAGAGCACTTTAAAAACAAACATAGCTGCAACAAAGTGCTGTACATCACTAATCATTGACAAAAAAAAAGTTAATACACACCAAAAATAACAATCAAAAGAAATAGTAGGAAAAGACATGTAAAATAAAGAAACATCGAAAACACCAAAAACAGAAGCAAAGCCTCAGGCATGGTCAAAAGCCAGGGAGTACAAATGTGTTTTAAGACTGGAAGAATTGTGGGGCAAATATATGATACCGAGAGTGCTGGGGACCAAGGGAAGTGGTAGAATGGAATGGGATACATTATTGTCACATGTGACTAGGCACTATGAACATCTTTGCTGCATTCCCAATGTATACAAATAGCGGCTGCCTACAGCGCTGACAATGTTACAAAGCACGGCAGCTCCTCCTTTTGTCCCCTCCCCACAGCGGTTCCCCCACGCCAGGTCCCCATTGTCCTTTGTTCTCCCTCCCTCCCCAATTGTCCATTGTTCTCCCCCCACCTCCCTCACGACGGGCCGACGACGGGGCAGATATAATGGCAATTTGCAAGAGATAGTTAGACAGATACATGAACAGGCAGGGGATAGAGGAATAGAGTCCAGGTGCAGGCAGATGGGATCAGATAGATTGGCACCATGGTCAGCATATATGTGCTGGGCAAAAAGGCCTGTACTGTTCAGTGTTGTATATTCTAAGGCATTGACATTGGGGAAAGGAGAAGAGAAAACTGATAAGCTCATCTTATGAGCTGCTGGCGTTGATGTACGACCAGGTCTAACTAACGTGAAATACTCACCACTGAAATACAAGGTTGGCATTAAAAAGTTATCATCCATATACCTTGTGGTCTACCAGCTGCGTTACTCATGGTGGCGGGTGATTACACTGCCATGCTGGAAAGCAGCTTGCACTTAGATTGGAGCTATCTGTTGTGGACCTATTGGTTAAAGTCACAATGATACTGTTATGAAGAACATGGAGATGAGATTCTGTATGCAGTAAGACTTGAGAAGGGCTGCCCAACATGTTATATGTAGTCTGAAGAGGTCGGCTGGACATCTGGACGTCTACTGTGCCTTGACATGTGTGGAACCCACACCGCTATCTGGGGAACAGTTCTGGAAGGGGCCAATTGAGGAGGATCGTGGCAAGAATGTTCCTGTGCCAGATAGCAGGAAAAACATCCTGTAGCTACTGCAATTTAGTTTGCCCCTTTCTTGAAGATGGTCAAAACGACAATATCTTTGAGGTTCTCTGACGTACCATCCTCTTCCTGGACAGCAGGTGAGGTTGTGAATTTGTGAAGTTTCTCTCCTTCAGAAGAGACGTTGTCTGCTCTTGAGACCCTGTCATTCTTCAGTTGACAAAAGGCCACTTTGGCTTCTTGTCATGAGGGTGATGACCAGTTGAGGTTGGGCATTTTGAAGTGGAATGGAATCAAGTTCACTCTTGACAAGGATGGGTTGCGTTTGAGCGTTTTTGGAATAATCCTCCCAATGGGTGCTGATTGCTCGCTGCCCCTGGTGGGTCACCTCCGTTCTTGACTCTCATTGAGGTGGAGCATTAGGTGTCTGGCCACAGGTCGTCCTGTTAACTGTGAGGAATCTGTGCTTATTCATGCCACCAGCAAGTTGTTGGACCTCCTATGTTATGTCCGTCTACCACCACGTTTGGGGTCACAGATTTGTTGCTGGTTTTCTCTCGTCAGGAGCCTGCAGGGCATTTCTTTCCCCTTGATGCACCCGGCAATCTCCTGGTAATTCTCCTCAAACCAGCTGGTAAAGAAGCCGAGAACCAGGGGTGGACCAGCAGAGTCTGGATGTGGTGGATATTCTGCTGCTCCATCAGAGGAAAGCTGTGCTTGCAAGGTCTTTGCAAACATTAACATTGATGTTGCAATTCACCACCAGCATGCGTCCCACAGGACCTGGAAATCACAGAGTAAAAGATTGCAAATGAAAAATAAAACAGAACATATTGTAAATACTAAGCAAGTTAGGCAGTTTCTGTAGAGATAGGAAATAGAGTTAATATTTTTCATTCAATGGCCTTCATTGTTTTGCATCTACCTCAGATATTGCCACAATCCACAGATGACTGTTACATTTGAGGCTGAGCTTTGTCACTGTCAACTCACTCACTGAAGCATGCAAGAGACTGCTCTCTACCAACTCATCCCCAATAGTGAAGGTCCAGGGTGAAGATTTGGACAAGGTGGACTTGGTCCCATATCTGAGAGATACTTCCACCATCGGATTCAGTTCACTTGTTTATCTCTCGTTGCCTGAGGAAAAAGAATGTTTAACAATGAAACCCTGTACCCAGTACAAAAGTCATGCCCTCTGACTCCTGTATGCATCTGAAACTTGGGTGACCAACATTAAGCATCTCATGGCACTGGAGAAGTACCCATCAAATATTGTCTCTACAAAACCTTGCTACTAATCTGAGCAACCTTGCCCAAGTCACATCTCTGGCACCAGGGTTTTAATTACATGCATCCATCAAGTTGGGCAGGCCACATCATTCACATGGCAGATAGTAGATTTCCAAAACAGATGTTCCAAGCTCTGGCCCAAGAAGAAATTACGAGATGAACACCAAGGATTCTGCTCGAAATGATGTAGCATCCATGCTGTAAGGTGGGACTCCTTGGCCAGTGACCCACTCGGAGTGGGGTAGAGGCATCAGGATGGTGTTGTGAACCTCAAGCCAACACATCAGGAGCACATGGAGGCCCAGGATAAAGGGCAGGACAAGTGCTTCACTTCTCAATCCCCCCGACCCATTCCCCCAGTCACAGAGTGCTTATCATCAGCCGCTGCAGATCGCAGAGATCCAGGATGGACCATTCTTGAGGACTTATTTAAGAAGAGAGGCAGCCATGCAGTATTCAATTAGAACATAGCAATGTTATGCAGATAGTAATATGTTGAAGATTGCATGATCTGCTGTAGGTGTTGATTGAGAGATCACTAGGTTTACCTTCCTGCCCCTCCACTCCACTCCACCCCCTTCACATTTTCAATTAGTTTAGAGAAACAGGCCCTTCGGCCCATCGAGTCCACACAGACCAGCGATCCCCGCACATTAACCCTATCCTACATCCATTAGGGACAATTTTACTTTTTACACCAAGCCAATTAACCTACAAACCTGTACGTCTTGGAGTGTGGGAGGAAACGGAAGATCTCGGAGAAAACCCACGCAGGTCACGGGGAGAACGTACAAACTCTATACAGACAGCACCCGTAGTCAGGATTGAATCCAGAGTCTCTGGCACTGTAAGCTCTACCACAATGCCACCGTGCCACCCAGATGGTGGATTTGACACCCTGCCTGAAAGGTGGCACCTTTCAGAGCCCAGAACTCCCTGACCAAAATGCCTTGCCACTTCCAAGTTAAAGGGGAAGTCAACAGAAGCTAAGATGGCCTCCATAACTGGCCTGAGGGTATGATTACAGCTAAAAACAAAGTGCTGGAGGAATAACTGGACAGACAGCATCTGTGAATGGAAATGGCCAGACAACTTTTTGTATTGGGACCCGTCTACAGACTGATGGAGTGGAGGGGAGAAAGTTGGAAAAGTAAGGAAATGGCAGGGCAAAGCCGGGCAAGTGGTAGTTGAATACAGGCGAGGTGGGGGCAGATTCCGAAACGGCATCCATTCCTTCTCTCCAGAGATGCTGCCTGGCCAGCTGAGTTTCTCCAGCTTTTTGTGTCTATCTTCGGGGCAATTTGATAGATGGGTGGAAGTGGCAGCAAAGACTGGAGGTGAGGAGGAGGCAAAAGGGTGTCAGATAAGGAAGGAAGAGGAGGAGGAAATGTAATGTTTGAGGGAGAGATATTGGTGGAAGGAGACTGGGCAGGGAGGGAGGGGGAGAAGAAGGGGGTGAGCATAAGGAGGTGTGAGAAATAATATGGTGACAGGGGTTGTGGGGGAAAGGTATGCACACTGGGCTGGGTTGTTGATGGGTTTGGGGGAAGAATGAGAATGGTTCAGTCTTCTCTTCTTCTTGCATATGGCGTACACAGCCTAAAGTTGGAGAACAACTTGTTCTATTTCATCTTAATTGATTGTGCACGCCGGGTTGATTGCATTTGTCGAAACAGGGCGGGCCACATGAAGGTTGCAATGGTTCAGTGGGTTTACTTGATTGAAACTAAGAATTCAGTGTTCATACCATTGGGGTGTAAGCCTCCCGAGGGTAACATGCGGTGCTGTTCCTCCATTTTGCATGTGGCCTGACCCTGGCAGTGGAGAAGACCAAGGGCAGACAGGATAGTGTGGGAACGAGAAGGGGAATTAAGACTTTATACTTTAGCGATACAGCATGGAAACAGGCCATTCGACCCAGCGAGTGCGCACCAAACCAGCGATCACCCCGTACATTAGCACCATCCTATGCACAGGGGACAATTTACAATTTTGACTGAAGCCAATTAACCTACAATCCTGTACATCTCTGGATTGTGGGAGGAAACCAAAACACCCAGAGAGAAAACGCAAGCGGAGCTCAAAAAAACACCGTGCAGAGAGCACCCGCGGTCAGGATCGAACCGGGTCTCTGGTGGTGTAAGGCAGTTACTACCCCCCCCCCCCCCCCCCCCCCCCCCCCCAACACATGGTGGAGATGCTCCATTGTATCTCCGGGAACAGTCAATGGCCTGCACTGTCCAATCTCCCATGTGAGGGGGGGGGGGGGGGGGAGGGGGGATGATGTGGACATCCAGGTGGAGGCATCTACTTTGCTCGGGTGGATGATGTGTGAATGGGTGGTGAGGACCACAGGGGGGGGGGTGCGGCGGTCGGGGAGGAATGTTAAACTAATGAACCAAAATTGTTTGTTCTTTTGCAAAATTCTGGCCAAGCTAGCATCCGATAATCGGAAACAATTACAGTGAGATTTGTCAGCATGATGGCGAAATAAGAGAGGTTTTACTACTCAGGCCACCTTTGCGTGTGGGCTAGGAGAAGTCTTCAAATTGTTTTCCTCTCAACGAAGGAAACCCACAGGAATTCTCTGATACAGATCTCCTTGCAGTCTTTACATCTAATAGTCTCAGATCAAAGACGCCACACAGAACCGGATGCGTGGAAAAGCGGGAGGGGGGGGGGGGGGGGGGGGGGGGAGTGGGTCGTTTTTGCAAAACAGGAGAATCTTTAGTCAGGGTTTTTTACTGATGCTGCCCATCTGTGGCACATCACTGGGACCGCCTGTCAGACTGGGACACCTCATTGAACGACCTGCCCAGGAGCTGTAGTAACCTGAACTTCATGGGAGCAATACTGGGTGGCAACATGCATTAATTAGCGCACAGACCACGTCTCTCCTCGTCTGTCATCGGTAATTAAGTGGTTCACCCACCCACCCCCCCCCCCCCAAATTTTCCATCTGCTTGTTTTCATGTCTACACTTTCTGGAGCATATGTATTACCTAGCCACTTGTAGTTTGTCTTTGACACCCAACGAGAAAGTTCAATTCATTCTTACAAAGCCGATACATTTCATGCACCGTAAGGCATTGTTACATCTCCAAAACTGAACCTTGTTCTTCCTCAACCACTTGTCCCTAATTTAATATGTTGAGTTTAGTTTAGAGATACAGCGTGGAAACGGGCCCTTCGGCCCACCGAGTCTGCACCGACCAGCGATCCGCGTACATTAACATTGCCCTCAACACACTAGGGACAATTATTACACATACACCAAGCCAATTAACCTACAAACCTGTACACCTTTGGAGTGTGGGAGGAATCTGGAGTAAAACCACGCAGTCACGGGAAGAACGTACAAACTCTGCACAGGTAGCACCCGTAGTTGGGATCGAACCCAGATCTCTGGCGCTGCAAGGGCTGTAAGGCAGCAACTCTACCGCTGCACCACCGCACTCCCCCATTTGTTGTCAATAATAAGCAAAGCATGCCAGAAGAATTTTGTTGGAGTGTATCAAATCTGTTTCCGCATTCCAGAGCACAAGAAAGTAAACAGCAACTACAGAATGCATCTGCCTCCTTCATGAGTTACACCATCCTTCAGTTCTCCTTCAGCTTGGGGAATCTCTCATCCCTCATCCCTCCAGTGTTACCCAAGCCCTTGACCTACCTTCAAGGCAGTGACTGTTGGTGGATTCTTCCGTGCAGGCTCTTGTTAGTGCCAACAGATAGGGCATGTCCAGATCACATTTACTTGTGTTGCTGTCTGAAAGATAAATTTTGCCCCGAAGACAAATGGGACATCCCTGTTGACCGTTCAATAATGCATCAATCACATTTCCATTCACCTGTAGCAAGGCAACAGAGAGTCACATTTGTATTTTTCATCTTTTGAAAACACCAATGTTACGAGACATATTGCTGATTCTCCCAATCTCTACGAGCAATGTGCTAGTATATTCCTTGGTGTGTGGGTTGAGGAGAAAATACATTTTTTAGTACAGAAAGACACAAGCATAGAAAATAGGAGAATGAATAGGCCACTTAGCCCTTCAAACCGACTCCATCATTCAATATGATCATGGTTGATCATCTGATTTCAGTGCCCTGTTCCAGGTTTCTCCCCACATCCACCGATCCCTCTAACCCTAGAAAAATATCTAACTCCTTCCTTCCTGAATATATTTAATGATTTTTAGTTTTGTTTCGAGGCACCACGCAGAAACAGGTCCTTCGGCTCACTGAGTCTACACTGATCAGCGATCTCCGCACATTAACACAACCCTAAACACAC